>NC_053404.1:21103287-21403287 GCF_016859285.1 Xiphias gladius
CCACATGGCCTTGCCTTCTTTCAACGCGGACCTCTAACTTCATTGCCTCCGCTTCATTTTGAAAGGCCTCGTTCTCTCTGAACAGCCTCCAATTTGAGCTGAAGTTCCTGGGTGTTTGAAGTCTGCTGCTCAAGGTCATTCCGAACTCTCCGCAGGATCTTCCTGGTCTTTTTCAGCTTGTACTGCAGAGTCTCTGTATCGCTCTGTGAAGAGTGGACAGTTTCAGCCCGAGCCTCATCCAGCTGGGCTTTCAGGCGACACATCTCCCTCTGCAGCAGCTCTTTCTCTTGGCTCCAGTTGTCCTTTTTCTTTCCTTGGAGCTGTTCAAGTAAATCGGTGAGCGAATCCTCTCGGATTTCCAGGCTGACTCTCTCCTCAGATTTACCTTGGGTGAGCCTTGCCTCGCTGTCCATCAGCGCACACCTCACTTGTTCTTCCAGGAAATTAAGGTAGAAGTTTAAGGGAGGATTGACCTCCCTGTAGTTGTCTTCCATGTTTTCCATCTTTTTCTCCTGCTTTGTTTTTTTTCCCTCTGTTGTCTTTGTTGTACTTTACTCTGTGTACATGGGAACGTTACAGGTATTTATGTACTCAGACCTAACATCCAACACTCATGAGTAGAATCTATGATGTCACTTGGATGAAATTCTATTCCTTTGATCATTGTTACAAATGGTTCTGGATTCTATTCCATTCTATCCTTTGATCTTGGTGTTGCTACTGGCAACCAGTTGATTTATTTTTTAATGTCTAAACTTAATGGCTTCTAAGATGAACGACAAACCGATGTAATCCGCATTAAAATCACCAGTAACGTACCTAAAAATATTTCAGAGTTGATGATGGAAGGACGCTGTAAATAACCACCCTAACTCTGCGGGCAACGCTGCTGCTAGTTTCACGTGGCGCCCATAGCCCCGAAATGTACGGCACAAGCATACAAAAAAACAAAACAAAAAACAAACAAACACACACACACACACACACACACACGCATAGAGGTTTACATTTTAATTAAAAACATCCACTCATCAAGCACGGACCCAACCTGCCTTGTGTCAACAGTCCAGGCTGGTGGTGGCGGTATAGCGGTGTGGGGAATGTTTTCTTGCCACACTTTGGGCCCCTTAATACCAATCGATCATGGTTTGAATGCCACAGCCTGTCTGAACATCTGTAAACACCTGAGAAGTTTAGAGGGGAAATCTTCCTGCAGTGGAACTGCTAAGAACCCAGAGACACCTGAACGTAATAGACACTCATTTGTTTTGTATAGAGACCTTGGACAAAATGGTTTGGAGCCACTGGTTTCATCTTTGATAAGGCATTGTATTTTATAAGCCTATCAAATATGTTTAAACGTAATATTTAGCTTTTTAAAATGTCGTGGAGTAAAAGTATAAAGTAGCATAAAATGAAGATACTGAAGGAGAGCAGAAGTACCTGGAATTTGTAGTTGAGTACTCGAATAAATACACTTAGTTGCTTTCCACCACTGTATAAACTGTTTTTGGTACTGTGGGGCCGACACGTGGTCGGCCCTGCCAGCGTAATGTAAGTATTTAGTTTTTACGGGTAGTGAAAGAACAATGGTGGAAAGATCAGGATAAAGTGTGCTTGACATGTCTCAGAGTTGAGGGATCACCAGACAGTCAAAATTAACTTTGAGCCTGCGTTTAAGGTCTGCATCCATGCACTACACTGACCGCGATTCAACAGCAAGCAGTTACCGCGAATCTGGTCGCCGCTTGCATTTAAAAGACAAACTTTACCCCAAGGAGTCATGCTGCTCACTGTGACAGACTGCCAGCAGGGTTCCAGGCTCTCCAAACTAATTTTCACAGCTTTCCCTGGGAAAAGGCGTTACTCAATTTAAAAAATTCACTGAAAACGGTTGGCGTGGACGGTCTCAAACTTTCCTGAAGTGCCTGCGAAATGCAGACTTTTTCATACATCTTCAAGAAAAGAGTGGACTTGTAAAACCTTGCGGCTTAAAGCCAAGAGCGCATAACGATGATCAGTTGTTTACAACTGCTCTCTGCACAGGATGACTTCCATTTCAGCTGGGGTTTCTTTTTCAGCTTAACTGATCTTCCTGTTAACAAGTCAAGTTACCTCGAATGTTTTATGGTTAAATAAAATCCAACATTTTCTTATCCTTCTTTCGTTCTCCCTCCTTTTATTACCTTCTCTGCAGACATATCCCCCTTTCCACTCTTTTTACCACTCTTTTTTTTTTTAACCACTTGAATAAGTCCATGAACCACCATTAGCCAACACTGACAAACGCTTATATGCTGCATGAAAATGATATTCCACCTCTAAAATTCTCTATTGTTGTCATTCAGGCATTCACGGATGACCAAACTGCCCTGCAGAGCCGAGGCACAGAGAAAAGATGCTGCGAGAAAGGTTGTATAAACATGTTTCGTAAGATTTTGTTCAAACATACGTTTATTTTTAGTCTTTTTTCTTATTTTCCGTGTTCCTGTTCATTATACTTTGGTAGACGTTTTATCTTTGGCCCTTGGTTTAGAAAAAAAAAAGACTATAATGACGATTATGATGATAACGATTATGATTATAATTAATATACTATACGTTGCAATTGCAAACTCATCAACAACATCGACATGAACAATAAAAATGATTTTTTTTTTTTTTAATTTTTTTTTTTTTAATTTCAGTTTCAATGCCCAGATGAAGAGGAGATCCTTTGTGTAGCCGAAGGTGTTTCAGTTGGCCTCACAGGTCCAGGTCAGCAACAGGTGCCCAGCCCATTAGAAGAATCTTTTGTACCATTTCTTTCTACTTTTAGCGATCTGGCTCTCGATCGCTTCCAGCCGGGCCCTGATACAGCTCTCTGTTGTCTCCCACTCCTGCTCCTTCTCCTGCAGAGTCTTGGTGAGCTTGTCCGTGACCTGAAGGAGAGATGACTTGACCACCTGCCACTGGATACGCTCATTCTCCAGCTGCTGGTCGGCCTTCTTCAGAGGAGCCACAAGGTTGCTGTTTTCCATTTTGAGCTGGTCAAGCTGAGACACATAGAGAGCTCTGGATTTCTCTGTCTCCTCCAGAAAGGAGTTTTTCTCCTGCTGAAAGCGGAGGCGCTCAGTCTCCAGCAGATCTTCTGCCTTTTTGAGCGCAGCTTTGATCCTGCCGGTCTCCGCTGTGTGTTCCCTCAGCTGGGTTTGACGGTAAGCCTGGGATCTTTCCACAGTCTTCTTAGCGTCCTCCTTCTGTTTCAAGAGGGCTTCCTTCATCTCGCTCAGTCTCTTCTGCAGCTTCTCAGTTTGAGCCTTCTCAAATGCGAGATCTTTCTCCAGTTCCTCTGCCTTTGAACGAGCCTCAAACTCCGCTGTGTCTTTCTCAAACAGCTGCACCCTCAGGCAATGAGCGCTGGTCTCCACGTTTTGTTCAGCCACCGCGCGCAGCTGCTTTTCAACGCGGACCTCTAACTTCATTGCCTCCGCTTCATTTTGAAAGGCCTCGTTCTCTCTCTGAACAGCCTCCAATTTGAGCTGAAGTTCCTGGGTGTTTGAAGTCTGCTGCTCAAGGTCATTCCGAACTCTCCGCAGGATCTTCCTGGTCTTTTTCAGCTTGTACTGCAGAGTCTCTGTATCGCTCTGTGAAGAGTGGACAGTTTCAGCCCGAGCCTCATCCAGCTGGGCTTTCAGGCGACACATCTCCCTCTGCAGCAGCTCTTTCTCTTGGCTCCAGTTGTCCTTTTTCTTTCCTTGGAGCTGTTCAAGTAAATCGGTGAGCGAATCCTCTCGGATTTCCAGGCTGACTCTCTCCTCAGATTTACCTTGGGTGAGCCTTGCCTCGCTGTCCATCAGCGCACACCTCACTTGTTCTTCCAGGAAATTAAGGTAGAAGTTTAAGGGAGGATTGACCTCCCTGTAGTTGTCTTCCATGTTTTCCATCTTTTTCTCCTGCTTTGTTTTTTTTCCCTCTGTTGTCTTTGTTGTACTTTACTCTGTGTACATGGGAACGTTACAGGTATTTATGTACTCAGACCTAACATCCAACACTCATGAGTAGAATCTATGATGTCACTTGGATGAAATTCTATTCCTTTGATCATTGTTACAAATGGTTCTGGATTCTATTCCATTCTATCCTTTGATCTTGGTGTTGCTACTGGCAACCAGTTGATTTATTTTTTAATGTCTAAACTTAATGGCTTCTAAGATGAACGACAAACCGATGTAATCCGCATTAAAATCACCAGTAACGTACCTAAAAATATTTCAGAGTTGATGATGGAAGGACGCTGTAAATAACCACCCTAACTCTGCGGGCAACGCTGCTGCTAGTTTCACGTGGCGCCCCATAGCCCCGAAATGTACGGCACAAGCATACAAAAAAACAAAACAAAAAACAAACAAACACACACACACACACACACACACACGCATAGAGGTTTACATTTTAATTAAAAACATCCACTCATCAAGCACGGACCCAACCTGCCTTGTGTCAACAGTCCAGGCTGGTGGTGGCGGTATAGCGGTGTGGGGAATGTTTTGCCACCACACTTTTGGCCCCTTAATACCAATCGATCATGGTTTGAATGCCACAGCCTGTCTGAACATCTGTAAACACCTGAGAAGTTTAGAGGGGAAATCTTCCTGCAGTGGAACTGCTAAGAACCCAGAGACACCTGAACGTAATAGACACTCATTTGTTTTGTATAGAGACCTTGGACAAAATGGTTTGGAGCCACTGGTTTCATCTTTGATAAGGCATTGTATTTTATAAGCCTATCAAATATGTTTAAACGTAATATTTAGCTTTTTAAAATGTCGTGGAGTAAAAGTATAAAGTAGCATAAAATGAAGATACTGAAGGAGAGCAGAAGTACCTGGAATTTGTAGTTGAGTACTCGAATAAATACACTTAGTTGCTTTCCACCACTGTATAAACTGTTTTTGGTACTGTGGGGCCGACACGTGGTCGGCCCTGCCAGCGTAATGTAAGTATTTAGTTTTACGGGTAGTGAAAGAACAATGGTGGAAAGATCAGGATAAAGTGTGCTTGACATGTCTCAGAGTTGAGGGATCTCCTGACAGTCAAAATTAAGTTTTTGCCTGCGTTTAATTTCTGCATCCATGCACTACACTGACCATGATTCAACAGCAAGCAGTTACGCATGAATCTGGTCGCCGCTTGCATTTAAAAGACAAACTTTACCCCAAGGAGTCATGCTGCTCACTGTGACAGACTGCCAGCAGGGTTCCAGGCTCTCCAAACTAATTTTCACAGCTTTCCCTGGGAAAAGGCGTTACTCAATTTAAAAAATTCACTGAAAACGGTTGGCGTGGACGGTCTCAAACTTTCCTGAAGTGCCTGCGAAATGCAGACTTTTTCATACATCTTCAAGAAAAGAGTGGACTTGTAAAACCTTGCAGCTAAAAGCCAAGAGCGCATAACGATGATCAGTTGTTTACAACTGCTCTCTGCACAGGATGACTTCCATTTCAGCTGGGGTTTCTTTTTCAGCTTAACTGATCTTCCTGTTAACAAGTCAAGTTACCTCGAATGTTTTATGGTTAAATAAAATCCAACATTTTCTTATCCTTCTTTCGTTCTCCCTCCTTTTATTACCTTCTCTGCAGACATATCCCCCTTTCCACTCTTTTTACCACTCTTTTTTTTTTTAACCACTTGAATAAGTCCATGAACCACCATTAGCCAACACTGACAAACGCTTATATGCTGCATGAAAATGATATTCCACCTCTAAAATTCTCTATTGTTGTCATTCAGGCATTCACGGATGACCAAACTGCCCTGCAGAGCCGAGGCACAGAGAAAAGATGCTGCGAGAAAGGTTGTATAAACATGTTTCGTAAGATTTTGTTCAAACATACGTTTATTTTTAGTCTTTTTTCTTATTTTCCGTGTTCCTGTTCATGAAACTTTGGGAGACGTTATATCTTTGGCCCTTGGTTTAGAAAAGAAAAAGACTATAATGACGATTATGATGATAACGATTATGATTATAATTAATATACTATACGTTGCAATTGCAAACTCATCAACAACATCGACATGAACAATAAAAATGATTTTTTTTTTTTTTAATTTTTTTTTTTTTAATTTCAGTTTCAATGCCCAGATGAAGAGGAGATCCTTTGTGTAGCCGAAGGTGTTTCAGTTGGCCTCACAGGTCCAGGTCAGCAACAGGTGCCCAGCCCATTAGAAGAATCTTTTGTACCATTTCTTTCTACTTTTAGCGATCTGGCTCTCGATCGCTTCCAGCCGGGCCCTGATACAGCTCTCTGTTGTCTCCCACTCCTGCTCCTTCTCCTGCAGAGTCTTGGTGAGCTTGTCCGTGACCTGAAGGAGAGATGACTTGACCACCTGCCACTGGATACGCTCATTCTCCAGCTGCTGGTCGGCCTTCTTCAGAGGAGCCACAAGGTTGCTGTTTTCCATTTTGAGCTGGTCAATTTGAGACACATAGAGAGCTCTGGATTTCTCTGTCTCCTCCAGAAAGGAGTTTTTCTCCTGCTGAAAGCGGAGGCGCTCAGTCTCCAGCAGATCTTCTGCCGTTTTGAGCGCAGCTTTGATCCTGCCGGTCTCCGCTGTGTGTTCCCTCAGCTGGGCTTGACGGTAAGCCTGGGATCTTTCCACAGTCTTCTTAGCGTCCTCCTTCTGTTTCAAGAGGGCTTCCTTCATCTCGCTCAGTCTCTTCTGCAGCTTCTCAGTTTGAGCCTTCTCAAATGCGAGATCTTTCTCCAGTTCCTCTGCCTTTGAACGAGCCTCAAACTCCGCTGTGTCTTTCTCAAACAGCTGCACCCTCAGGCAATGAGCGCTGGTCTCCACGTTTTGTTCAGCCACCGCAGCTGCTGCTTTTTTCAACGCGGACCTCTAACTTCATTGCCTCCGCTTCATTTTGAAAGGCCTCGTTCTCTCTCTGAACAGCCTCCAATTTGAGCTGAAGTTCCTGGGTGTTTGAAGTCTGCTGCTCAAGGTCATTCGAACTCTCCGCAGGATCTTCCTGGTCTTTTTCAGCTTGTACTGCAGAGTCTCTGTATCGCTCTGTGAAGAGTGGACAGTTTCAGCCCGAGCCTCATCCAGCTGGGCTTTCAGGCGACACATCTCCCTCTGCAGCAGCTCTTTCTCTTGGCTCCAGTTGTCCTTTTTCTTTCCTTGGAGCTGTTCAAGTAAATCGGTGAGCGAATCCTCTCGGATTTCCAGGCTGACTCTCTCCTCAGATTTACCTTGGGTGAGCCTTGCCTCGCTGTCCATCAGCGCACACCTCACTTGTTCTTCCAGGAAATTAAGGTAGAAGTTTAAGGGAGGATTGACCTCCCTGTAGTTGTCTTCCATGTTTTCCATCTTTTTCTCCTGCTTTGTTTTTTTTCCCTCTGTTGTCTTTGTTGTACTTTACTCTGTGTACATGGGAACGTTACAGGTATTTATGTACTCAGACCTAACATCCAACACTCATGAGTAGAATCTATGATGTCACTTGGATGAAATTCTATTCCTTTGATCATTGTTACAAATGGTTCTGGATTCTATTCCATTCTATCCTTTGATCTTGGTGTTGCTACTGGCAACCAGTTGATTTATTTTTTAATGTCTAAACTTAATGGCTTCTAAGATGAACGACAAACCGATGTAATCCGCATTAAAATCACCAGTAACGTACCTAAAAATATTTCAGAGTTGATGATGGAAGGACGCTGTAAATAACCACCCTAACTCTGCGGGCAACGCTGCTGCTAGTTTCACGTGGCGCCCCATAGCCCCGAAATGTACGGCACAAGCATACAAAAAAACAAAACAAAAAACAAACAAACACACACACACACACACACACACACACACGCATAGAGGTTTACATTTTAATTAAAAACATCCACTCATCAAGCACGGACCCAACCTGCCTTGTGTCAACAGTCCAGGCTGGTGGTGGCGGTGTAACGGTGTGGGGAATGTTTTCTTGCCACACTTTGGGCCCCTTAATACCAATCGATCATGGTTTGAATGCCACAGCCTGTCTGAACATCTGTAAACACCTGAGAAGTTTAGAGGGGAAATCTTCCTGCAGTGGAACTGCTAAGAACCCAGAGACACCTGAACGTAATAGACACTCATTTGTTTTGTATAGAGACCTTGGACAAAATGGTTTGGAGCCACTGGTTTCATCTTTGATAAGGCATTGTATTTTATAAGCCTATCAAATATGTTTAAACGTAATATTTAGCTTTTTAAAATGTCGTGGAGTAAAAGTATAAAGTAGCATAAAATGAAGATACTGAAGGAGAGCAGAAGTACCTGGAATTTGTAGTTGAGTACTCGAATAAATACACTTAGTTGCTTTCCACCACTGTATAAACTGTTTTTGGTACTGTGGGGCCGACACGTGGTCGGCCCTGCCAGCGTAATGTAAGTATTTAGTTTTTACGGGTAGTGAAAGAACAATGGTGGAAAGATCAGGATAAAGTGTGCTTGACATGTCTCAGAGTTGAGGGATCACCAGACAGTCAAAATTAACTTTGAGCCTGCGTTTAAGGTCTGCATCCATGCACTACACTGACCGCGATTCAACAGCAAGCAGTTACCGCGAATCTGGTCGCCGCTTGCATTTAAAAGACAAACTTTACCCCAAGGAGTCATGCTGCTCACTGTGACAGACTGCCAGCAGGGTTCCAGGCTCTCCAAACTAATTTTCACAGCTTTCCCTGGGAAAAGGCGTTACTCAATTTAAAAAATTCACTGAAAACGGTTGGCGTGGACGGTCTCAAACTTTCCTGAAGTGCCTGCGAAATGCAGACTTTTTCATACATCTTCAAGAAAAGAGTGGACTTGTAAAACCTTGCAGCTAAAAGCCAAGAGCGCATAACGATGATCAGTTGTTTACAACTGCTCTCTGCACAGGATGACTTCCATTTCAGCTGGGGTTTCTTTTTCAGCTTAACTGATCTTCCTGTTAACAAGTCAAGTTACCTCGAATGTTTTATGGTTAAATAAAATCCAACATTTTCTTATCCTTCTTTCGTTCTCCCTCCTTTTATTACCTTCTCTGCAGACATATCCCCCTTTCCACTCTTTTTACCACTCTTTTTTTTTTTAACCACTTGAATAAGTCCATGAACCACCATTAGCCAACACTGACAAACGCTTATATGCTGCATGAAAATGATATTCCACCTCTAAAATTCTCTATTGTTGTCATTCAGGCATTCACGGATGACCAAACTGCCCTGCAGAGCCGAGGCACAGAGAAAAGATGCTGCGAGAAAGGTTGTATAAACATGTTTCGTAAGATTTTGTTCAAACATACGTTTATTTTTAGTCTTTTTTCTTATTTTCCGTGTTCCTGTTCATGAAACTTTGGGAGACGTTATATCTTTGGCCCTTGGTTTAGAAAAGAAAAAGACTATAATGACGATTATGATGATAACGATTATGATTATAATTAATATACTATACGTTGCAAATGCAAACTCATCAACAACATCGACATGAACAATAAAAATGATTTTTTTTTTTTTTTTTTTTTTTTTAATTTCAGTTTCAATGCCCAGATGAAGAGGAGATCCTTTGTGTAGCCGAAGGTGTTTCAGTTGGCCTCACAGGTCCAGGTCAGCAACAGGTGCCCAGCCCATTAGAAGAATCTTTTGTACCATTTCTTTCTACTTTTAGCGATCTGGCTCTCGATCGCTTCCAGCCGGGCCCTGATACAGCTCTCTGTTGTCTCCCACTCCTGCTCCTTCTCCTGCAGAGTCTTGGTGAGCTTGTCCGTGACCTGAAGGAGAGATGACTTGACCACCTGCCACTGGATACGCTCATTCTCCAGCTGCTGGTCGGCCTTCTTCAGAGGAGCCACAAGGTTGCTGTTTTCCATTTTGAGCTGGTCAATTTGAGACACATAGAGAGCTCTGGATTTCTCTGTCTCCTCCAGAAAGGAGTTTTTCTCCTGCTGAAAGCGGAGGCGCTCAGTCTCCAGCAGATCTTCTGCCGTTTTGAGCGCAGCTTTGATCCTGCCGGTCTCCGCTGTGTGTGTGTTCCCTCAGCTGGGTTTGACGGTAAGCCTGGGATCTTTCCACAGTCTTCTTAGCGTCCTCCTTCTGTTTCAAGAGGGCTTCCTTCATCTCGCTCAGTCTCTTCTGCAGCTTCTCAGTTTGAGCCTTCTCAAATGCGAGATCTTTCTCCAGTTCCTCTGCCTTTGAACGAGCCTCAAACTCCGCTGTGTCTTTCTCAAACAGCTGCACCCTCAGGCAATGAGCGCTGGTCTCCACGTTTTGTTCAGCCACCGCGCGCAGCTGCTTTTCAACGCGGACCTCTAACTTCATTGCCTCCGCTTCATTTTGAAAGGCCTCGTTCTCTCTCTGAACAGCCTCCAATTTGAGCTGAAGTTCCTGGGTGTTTGAAGTCTGCTGCTCAAGGTCATTCCGAACTCTCCGCAGGATCTTCCTGGTCTTTTTCAGCTTGTACTGCAGAGTCTCTGTATCGCTCTGTGAAGAGTGGACAGTTTCAGCCCGAGCCTCATCCAGCTGGGCTTTCAGGCGACACATCTCCCTCTGCAGCAGCTCTTTCTCTTGGCTCCAGTTGTCCTTTTTCTTTCCTTGGAGCTGTTCAAGTAAATCGGTGAGCGAATCCTCTCGGATTTCCAGGCTGACTCTCTCCTCAGATTTACCTTGGGTGAGCCTTGCCTCGCTGTCCATCAGCGCACACCTCACTTGTTCTTCCAGGAAATTAAGGTAGAAGTTTAAGGAGGATTGACCTCCCTGTAGTTGTCTTCCATGTTTTCCATCTTTTTCTCCTGCTTTGTTTTTTTTCCCTCTGTTGTCTTTGTTGTACTTTACTCTGTGTACATGGGAACGTTACAGGTATTTATGTACTCAGACCTAACATCCAACACTCATGAGTAGAATCTATGATGTCACTTGGATGAAATTCTATTCCTTTGATCATTGTTACAAATGGTTCTGGATTCTATTCCATTCTATCCTTTGATCTTGGTGTTGCTACTGGCAACCAGTTGATTTATTTTTTAATGTCTAAACTTAATGGCTTCTAAGATGAACGACAAACCGATGTAATCCGCATTAAAATCACCAGTAACGTACCTAAAAATATTTCAGAGTTGATGATGGAAGGACGCTGTAAATAACCACCCTAACTCTGCGGGCAACGCTGCTGCTAGTTTCACGTGGCGCCCCATAGCCCCGAAATGTACGGCACAAGCATACAAAAAAACAAAACAAAAAACAAACAAACACACACACACACACACACACGCATAGAGGTTTACATTTTAATTAAAAACATCCACTCATCAAGCACGGACCCAACCTGCCTTGTGTCAACAGTCCAGGCTGGTGGTGGCGGTATAGCGGTGTGGGGAATGTTTTCTTGCCACACTTTGGGCCCCTTAATACCAATCGATCATGGTTTGAATGCCACAGCCTGTCTGAACATCTGTAAACACCTGAGAAGTTTAGAGGGGAAATCTTCCTGCAGTGGAACTGCTAAGAACCCAGAGACACCTGAACGTAATAGACACTCATTTGTTTTGTATAGAGACCTTGGACAAAATGGTTTGGAGCCACTGGTTTCATCTTTGATAAGGCATTGTATTTTATAAGCCTATCAAATATGTTTAAACGTAATATTTAGCTTTTTAAAATGTCGTGGAGTAAAAGTATAAAGTAGCATAAAATGAAGATACTGAAGGAGAGCAGAAGTACCTGGAATTTGTAGTTGAGTACTCGAATAAATACACTTAGTTGCTTTCCACCACTGTATAAACTGTTTTTGGTACTGTGGGGCCGACATGTGGTCGGCCCTGCCAGCGTAATGTAAGTATTTAGTTTTTACGGGTAGTGAAAGAACAATGGTGGAAAGATCAGGATAAAGTGTGCTTGACATGTCTCAGAGTTGAGGGATCACCAGACAGTCAAAATTAACTTTGAGCCTGCGTTTAAGGTCTGCATCCATGCACTACACTGACCGCGATTCAACAGCAAGCAGTTACCGCGAATCTGGTCGCCGCTTGCATTTAAAAGACAAACTTTACCCCAAGGAGTCATGCTGCTCACTGTGACAGACTGCCAGCAGGGTTCCAGGCTCTCCAAACTAATTTTCACAGCTTTCCCTGGGAAAAGGCGTTACTCAATTTAAAAAATTCACTGAAAACGGTTGGCGTGGACGGTCTCAAACTTTCCTGAAGTGCCTGCGAAATGCAGACTTTTTCATACATCTTCAAGAAAAGAGTGGACTTGTAAAACCTTGCGGCTTAAAGCCAAGAGCAAAACATTTTCTTATCCCTCTTTAGTGCGCTTCGGTATGAAACATACGTAAACAAAGGGCCATGAGAGGGGAATGCTCTCCCAAACCTTTGTATCGTAGCTGTGTGGGAAAAGGGTTTGGGAAGTAAACTGAATCTTACTTGTTTTCCAGCACAATCTCTGGCAGCCAGACCATGTTGGACGGCAGGCGAAGCGTGTCGATGCCATCAAACTCTGTGGAATTCCACGACAGCCGGTAGTCAGTCCACGTCTATCAACCACACACACACACACACACACACACACACACACACACACACACACACACACACACACACACACACACACACACACACACACACACACACACACACACACACACACGACACAGGTCAGTTCAATTCAGTTCAGATGTAGGACGACATTCTATGAGCAGCGAGGTTGCATAAGAACACAACAACAGGAAAACATGATCAGACAATTAAGGACACTGAAAGTGCACTGTGCATGTTGTGTATGTGCATATTTCCTGTATCTATACAAATATACAAACACAGAAAGTGGTAATAAAGTAGTGAAGAATCTTTCTGCGAAGGTTTCAGGTGAAAATGTAAAAGAACCTTTACGTACATGATCTATCCATACGTTTGTCAGCAGCGTCTCATCGGCTTCTTTCTACAGATGAAGGATAACATGACGACCGATTAGAAGAGGACCAGCAGATTCGACAGAAACTCTTTAAACAGTGTTTTAATTATATATACATATATATATATATATATAGAGAGAGAGATGCTTAAACCAAGCAAAGTATTAAAAGTATTCTTTTGGTATTAGATTCATTAAAAAAAACACACACACACAAAAAAAACCCCAAGACTTTGTACCAGAGAGATGAGATTGGAGAGTGTGAGGGCGAGGTAAACGTCAACAGCATCCTGCTGCCTCTCGACAGGACGCAGCTCTTTGTTGTATTTTCGCTCTTTGAACAGGTGGTGGATCAGACGCTCCTCCTCGTTCCTGCCCCAGCACTCTGACACACACACACACACACACACACACACACACACACTTTTAGGCTTACGTCTACATTAAAAGGAAAACATTTTTTTTGCACTTTTCCACATCCACAGCTCTATCAAGTAGTGGCTTGAAACCAGGAACCCTGTCTAGACCACAGACAGCAAACCTGTGCGTGTTTTAAGACATCAATACAGCAAAATGTGTGATATGTGAGGGCTACTACCCACCAAGCTGCACGTTCCAAGATTGCAATGGATGATACAGAGACAAAAGGGACAGCACAAATCAATACATGCAGACACATGGCATGCTGACAGTGCAGTGCATGCTAACTGCAAGTGAAAGAAAGTAAATACAAACTGAACATAAAAATATAAATCAATGTCCCTCTAAGAGTGCAAGAAATCAGTTGATCATTATTCAAAAAATGCCCACTGCAATTTTTTAGAGTGGTTAGTTGAGTTTACAGTGACATAAAAATACTTTCGTTAAAGCATTGCAGGGCATTCACACACACACACACACAAGTCAACAAACAGAGCCTGAGTGTGTGTGAATGCCTCCGTGCCGCTCATATTTCAGTCCATCATGGCAGCTGCTGTGTGGTTCAGACTGGTGCCACTTATCTTCTGCAGGGCACATGACTGACACACACTTCCCCTCTACACAGCCATGTTTCTTTGCGTTTGTTTGCGGATGTGAAGACTTTTTTATATATATATATATATATTGAATTAAGAAATACTTTTAAATTGAAATAAAATTAAGCTCAGTCATGGTTGTGCACTGATCTGATATGAAGGAGGTTCCTCTTAGCTAAAGGGAAAAATACTTACTGTTTACATTTCATACTCTTTAGTTAACCCTTCTTATTTTTGACAACTAATTCTTCATTTAAAGAACTAATGTAAGGCTGCAACTAAACATTATTTTCAATATTAATTAATCACACAATTAATTGATTATTTGCTTGGTCTGTAAAATAGGGAAAAAAAAACAGGTTCCTAAAGCCCAGGTTGACATGTTCAAACTGCTTCTTTTGTACATTCATTGTAAAAGACTAGGAAAAGCATCAAATATTCACATTTGAGAGGTTTAAACAAGTAAATTTTTTGGCATTTTTTCTTTGCAAAGGACATAAAACGATTAATCAGTTTTCAAAATTGCTGACGAATCGACTAATCTTTTCAGCTGTGACTCCCAGAGTTTGTATAACTTCAATGAGAAGAGCTGGAAAAAAAAAAAGATTTTCAGTGCAGGAGTCTGTGTGTTGTTAAAAAGGAATTTCTACCCCTAGTAATGTATGATATTTACAAATGACACTAAGTATTTGCTGCTTTAATACAAAAAAACAAAACAAAGTCAGTGTGGGTCCGAACAAACGCCTGTCAGTCAAACTTTAACTCGTGTGATGACTCGAGCTTTCGGACAAAAGCAACTTCACGACAAAAGCTCAAATCTAAAGAACCAACCATAACTTACCAGATGAGAGCAGTGTGAGCAGGAACAGAGCGGCCAGTGCTGCACGCTGAAGCTTCATGGCTGACCGGCGGTTGAGAAGTGAGGAGGCCTTATACCCACCGACCTTCAGCCAGGAGACCGGCCGACCCACCGACCCACTGACTGACAGGCGGCAGCTGCGGGAAGCGCAGCAGAGGAGAAAATAGAAAACAGACGGGGCAGACCTGAGCAGCTGGCCGCCTGTCGCCTCCGCTCTGTACGGGAACCGGGGGGGTCCGGATACAGCAATCACATCACTGTATAAATATCAATAAATATCAATAGGGGATCTTTTAACTCTGATGTAAATACTTGCTGAGAAAAAACTAGGGTCTAAAAAAAAAAAAAAAAAAAACACTGAGATTATTTGAAGAATTTCAGGATCCATACCACAAATGTTCCAAGGTTACAGATTTATTATTTGATAACACCTGTAAACTTAAGATGTTTAAGCCTTTGGCTTTAAATATTATTAAAGGTTTTGAGCGGCTTAAGTGGGACGAAGGACACCGGTCCCTCAAGAGAAACTGATTATTGCCTGCGACTCAGTGGCGCCAGTCCACCTTGAAAGCACCCCGTCTGATCCAGTTTCACATAATGCATTTTAAAACTCAGATGAGCCTGCTGCAAGTGCAAAAAAGATCTACATTTTTTTAACTCAGCGATTCCTCAGACACAACCGGAACGGATTTTTGTAAATTTAGGAAGGGAGGATCTAAAGGTGGCCGAAAGCAGTAACAGACTTTCCTAATGGGAAAGGTGCACTATAGACGTATAGCTTACACATCTGGATTTAAGAATTTCATTAAATGAAGTAAGAAGCATGCATCTTGTTTCTCACCTGCTGAAGGGGAACCTACAGAACCCACAAAGGACGAGGAAATTACTTTTTATCGTTTTTTTAAGAAAAGAAATCCCGTAGTTTTAGAAAGTAATCGGATTTTACACGATGCTAACACCTGCCTCAACCAGAAATTTAAAAAGTTTTTTCCTAAATTGATGAACGGTTTCAAAACCAACAGTCCCATCTAACCCACTAAATGTGTACAACTAATTCAGCCTGGTAGATCCCAAACTCTCTAGCACTTCCTGTCCACAATAAACACCTTAAATCTCCTTCACATTCCAGGACCAGCAGGAGGTCGAGCCTGCACGAGTCCTGTAGTTGAAACTGGGTTTCAATACGCTTGAAGCAGGTACGTACAAAGCGTTTGAGGTAAAGGCTTCAAGTTCAGGTTTCATTTCAACTGTTAAATAAAAAGTAACAGTCAAAATAACATCATCTCAGACCCAAGTGAAGATGTGGATAATGGTCTTGACTGATGTTGCTAGATGGCGTCCAGCACCCTTTCAGGTTTTCCTTCAAAAGGTTTTTAGAGCGTCCCACAAATTATTCCCACGAGAGAACAACTGAGAATGACGGTTTCGTTCAAATGGAGCTGTTGACACTATGAGAATACACGCATTTTCAAGAATAGGTGTCTCCAGTTAGCATGTGACCTAGGAAAATGTATTATATCGGCTTTGAAATATACATTATTAATACACATTTTATCCGGACTAAGGAATCCAGTACAAATACAAATCCATCATTTATTTAACAAACAGTAAAAGCACAGACACAAATAGGACACACAAAAAGATTTCAATATGACCTTAACATAAGAAAAAAAAAAAGAACAAGTTTAGTTTAGTACAGTTAATTAAATGTGTTTTTATTAGGTATAAAACAGTTCATAAAAGTTTAAAAATTAAGCTCATGATCCATAGGGTTTAATAAATTTTTTAAAAACATCTGTTTTCCCCTCCTCACTCATCTCCATAGCTGTGCGTCGCTCAGAGCGACAGGTTGACGTCGTTCTTCATCTTGCCGCTGCTGAGGCTGTGGATCATGGCGATCATCGCCGAGTGCTTGTTCAGCTCGTCCTCCTTCTGCTCCAGCTTCGTCTCCAGCTGGCTCTTCTGCAGCTCCAGAGACGACGCCTGGAAAGACATTTGGGTGAAATGAACATGTATGACAAGCATCGTTATAAAATCCACCACCTCGCCATCTGCGTCGCCAGGTTCCCCCCCAGTCTCCAAAATGTTCATACGCATGGTTCAGTGTTTCAGTAGAGAAGTTTTCAGGTTTGCATAAATCCCAACTTTCCCGTGAGAAGTGGCAAACGCAGGTTTCAAGCCCCCATACACAGTTAGAAATGGGGCCCCAGGTCTTCTGATGCCCCATTTATTGATTTGAATGCAGCCTGGGCCACTGAAAGCGACTGCGTGCCTTCGTTTCCATCCATGCTCTAACACTCTCCATTACCTTGATGCTGGCATCCTTCCTGGCCTGCTCCGTCTTGTTAAGTTCCTTCCTCAAAACATCCACCGTCTCCTCCAGGTCCCTCCTCTCTCGATCCCTTTCCTTTCCCCTCTCCTCCTCGGCCCGCAGTTCACCACGCAGACCTGGCGGGAACAGGGACCACAGAGCATTTGTTCAAGCGCCGCACTGTCACGCCATCGTTCTTAATATGAACACCAGAGGGTGCCAAAGTGAGAAATGTTCAAATTCAGGAAACGGGCGCTTTAACTGCGGAAGCTTTAAGCAAACTTGAAATCAAACAAAAAATAAAATAACCGGCACTGAATGAATCCCAGTGGTCGTGACTTATTTAAGAGAACGCTCTTCCCAAATACAAGCTGACAGGTGATGAAGTCTGACTCACTGGCTATGTCACTGTTTTTCTGCTGTAGATCTGAACGGAGCGATCTGATCTCCTCCCCTCTCTCCTCCAAAACTGACGCCATCCTGAGAAAAAGACAGAGAGAATTTGAAGAAGGCGCTGCCCCCTGAACCTTTGATTAAAACTAGTGACTGAAGTGTGAAACTGGGCTTATGACAGTATTCATTTATTTCAATTTTTAAAAGATGTCGAAATGAATAAAAGTACTAAAATGTGTGTGTGTGTGTGTGTGTGTTACTTTTCGTGTTGCAGCTGGAGGGCTTCGTGGCTCTTCCTCAGAGAGTCACTCTGTTTGGTGAGAGAGATGTGAGCTGTCTGCAGCTCCTTCAGCAGCCGCTCGCTCTCGCTGAGCCTGCACGGGAGAACGGCCTGTTACACATCTAGAAAAGACCGGAGATAAACCGGTAAACCTGCCCACACCTGACACACCCTCGTGGTGCTTTAATTCCAACACAGTTTGTTTCCTACAGCCTGAACCTTGGAGGAAAATGACGAACTTCTTCTGATTTCCTCTACTTTAGAATTTGAATGCGATTAAATCAGCCTTCAAATCTTATTATTAAACAAAAACACAAAATCCCGGTTAATTTCGATGCATTCATTTTCAGTCACTTAGTGAAAGTACCACTTCAAGTCGCCACAGTCAGAATTTTTTCCAATTCTACACAGTGGCGCTTTAGTAAGTTCACCCAAAAAACCAGAAAAGTCCATTTCTCATCAAACCTAGGGCTAGGCTAGGGATTTTGGTGACTACGGAGCCAAAAGAAATGTGATCCCAGTCTCTGTAACTGTATCTATGCTAATCTTCTTTGGAGTTCGTAACAGTTCAGAACACATGAAAAAAGTAGTTCATATTTCATTTTATTTTGTCTCTCCAAGCATGAGGAGTTGCTGGCTGATAGATGTCAACATCAGTGTCCTCACACTCGTGAACCCCAGAAATCTTGGACCACAGACGCATTATTATTTGTGTGGCAGGAAAGACATGAATGTTTAGAAAATTTAAGGGAAAACCTTGTATGAACGGGCTAAATTCAGTAAACCAGTAAAAGTTTGTTTTTGGAACATTGTTTTTTGGCTCAAAATACATCATTTTACTGTCACCAAAATATTGGTTTAAAAATGTTCAAATGTTTAGATATGGTTAAGAACTTCCTACACCTGCAGCCTCCCTGATTTATTTACCACCGCCGTTTATCGTACGTTTCCGGCTCCTGTCAGTCTGCCTCTGACCTGTTGAGCAGGGCGTTGTAGGCTCCTTTGAGCGCCTGGTGCTCCTCGGAGTCCTGCTGCAGCCTGGCGTTGTGCTGCAGCAGCTCCTCCATGTCGGCCTTGGAGCGCTCCACCTCCAGCACCTGGTTGCTCAGCTCGCCCTGCAGATCCTCGCGCCGACGCTCGGCGTCCTTCAGCAGACAGCCCAGCTTACGAGCCTGCAGAATGTAAACGCTGTGGATGAAGAGGACGACTTGCCACTATATGTCGCAATAAAAAATAATGAGTATTAATAATGATAATCCTGAGTATTCTGATAGCTACGTTTGTTAAGGACACTTACCCTATTCTGGTGACATCCTCGATTTATATCTGAGACTTTTATTGCATGTCATCAGGTGCTCCTGCAGCCATTTTCCCTGACTGAACCATTCACCATTCAACATCTTAAACCATAATGTCCATCATCAAATTATAAAAATTCTTTATTTTAATCTAAGAGTCACGTAAATGGTATTGTGACGCAGCTAGAGCCGCAACGATTAGTCGAGTTATCGATGAGTCGATCAAGAGAAAAGTAAAATCGGCATAAACTATTTTCAAGCACGTGTGCCAAACCGGTTCATTGATCCATCAAGAACATATCAGCAGATTAGTTGACGTTGAAAGTAAAAGAAGTAAAAATAAGTAAAAATAGAAAAGGAATAACATTAGACATATTCCTGCAGCTATGTGTGAATTGTTCTGGTGGGTGTGTGAACGTCACCTCGGCCTCAGCTTGAGCTCGTTGGAAGCGATACTGAGCGATGAGACGGTCGGCCTGAGAAAGAGCCAGAGCCTTCGCCTCCAACAAGTCCTGCAGACGACTCTCCTTGGACTGATGGGGTGACACAACGACATATAACTGAGCCAACCATCACTTTATAAAAAAAAAAAAAAAAAAGACAATCTCAAAGTGCAAGATCCACAACTATTACTGCCATAACTCTGAAATCAATAACGACTCGTCAGTTTTCATAATGACGATATCCTAACTGTTGTAACCCAATTACCTCAATTTTTGTGCACCTGCACTTGCGGCTGCTTTAACAAAGTTGAGACAAAGTTGAACATTACAAGGAACGGGGAAACCATCGTACAACCTGATGCAATTTCATACCCCTTCCCCGCAACACCGCCACCTTTGCGATGCCTGCAATGGTCAGATTTGTTGTCACTGTGTCAAAAAAGGTGATGATTCCCACAAGTTACCATCGTATTTGAGGTTGTGGCTTTGTGCTGGTCATGCCCTGGATTGAAAATTTTATTCCCCCATGTACGTGGTGTGAAAAATGAAAAGAGGAAAAATGCATTAATACACTTGAAGCAAACACCAGTACAAACAGCCGCCCTGAGTAATGACCACACACCTGGGTCAACAACTCTAAACAAAAAAACTGAAAAGAAGTCTCACAAAGGCAGGATTTATGGCAGAAAAATTACTGAAAATTATTTGTCCTCAGATCACAACAATTTATGACCCCCTCCACAATTTTTATAACTAGATTATTTCAAAGTAAAATAAAAAAAATCTGCCAAGCTAACATTTAGCAGTATGTGTCACTGTAAATTCCTGTGGTTCATCTGACAAAGATACTCACTGCAAATGCCGAGAGCTTCTGTTCATAAACGTCGATGATCTCAGACACATGTGAGTCCTTAACCTGGTCCTGCAGCTACGAACAACAAAAGTACATCATTGAAAAATGCATACCCAAAGACACTGTTGACACGTGAAACCGGTTCATTTTAATAATTGCACCACACGAAATTAACAAGTTAGAAAAAAGTTAGAAAAAAAAAAAAAGACACAATTTGTGTGTGGCAAATTATCATCTTTTAATCATCTGGCAACTGTTTGAGATTATCTTGTGAACCCCCAGGAGGTCAAGACCTCCACGTTGGGAACCACAGGACTAGACTACAGTGTCAATTATATCTTGACACATCTGACTGTAAGCTAGTAGCCAAACTACCCACTTGTTGTTTTTTCCTTACTGAAATCTTGGCTTTCTTCAGCCTCATATAAGTCAGATCACAGTGAACCTACACGACTCAGGAAAAACATATTTAAGTCCTCTACACATTTCAAAATAAAAGCTGAGATCAGACCTGCGCGGGTGTTTGGACACACTTCAAAATGCACACATACATATCTGCCTTAAAGCGCACCATTTGCCATATTAAGAAAGCCAGAATTTGTGATGCCCTTATACTACATGGACAAAAGAAGCAGCTTGTGCAACAATTGGCATAAACTAGAGCACCAAATAGCCAGCACTGCAAGTATCCGACCAAATGTCATAACAAAAAACATATTCCTCTAAGATTATCCTATTGACGTCAATTCTAAGAAAATCTACGCCTCAATCTCGGAATATGATGCCATTTTTACACCAAACAATATAGTTTTCCATTATCAGTTGTACCTCCAGGGAATTCTGTATCTTCTCAACCAGGCTGTGGACACTCCTGCTGGAACCACTGGAGTCCAGTACACTGGTGTTTGTCCTGGGGGGTGGGACTTCCTGCACCGCAACACGTTTGACGGACAGCTCGGCCTCCCTCTGGCGGTAGGCGTTGTTGGCAGCAATACTCTCTCCCAGACTTAAAAAAAAAAAAAAATACAGTGTGACGGATGGGATCAACAGCAGCACACTGGAAAACTGGGAACTATTTTGTCCACAGTTCACAAGGTATATTCACCTTTTTCATTTTACTACCGGCAGATATTAACCATTACTCTCAGTTGGGTAATGCAGTATTGACTAAAACATCAACATTGACTCTCAACCAAAGATCAACACAGGCTGCAAATTAAATTAACAGTTTTTCAACAACTTCTATGACAGTGAGTCATTTTTACTCACAACATATGTTGTTTTAAAGTTTCAGTGCAACTGATAATTTTCATGAGCCAAGCCACACACGGAGGTGATGGGAACCGAAGTAAATGTGGCCAGTTTAGCTTCCGTAGTTGTGAAAGCCACAAAGATGTTGACATATGTGGAAGCTGTTACTGTCAGATAAGATTACCAGATAGGAAATACAAATGCATTTTATGGCTGTATATAAATGTGCCCCTTCAGGCAATCGACTCACACCACTGATGGGAAGTCTGGGAGGGGGGCGGCTTCAAACAACAGAGATAGTCCAGTCTGCACACGCTCTCTGTGGTGGGATGTCAGGGCCAGAGAGAGCGAAGTAACTATCCTCTGATCCTGACAGATAAAGCGTTAAAGGAAGTAGGTCACAGAGAAAAACCATAGAAAAGGAAAGAAAGCTAGACATGACGCACCGGAGTTGAAAGGGAGTGTGTGGGTGTGTGTGTGTGTGTGTGTGTACGTACCTGTAACATCCTGTAGAAGCTGGTCTCCATGTCTTTCACCTGCTGTCTCAGCTTGCTCATTAACTCCAGAGTGTTCAGCAGAGCTTCTGCACACACCTGACTGAACAGGCACACAAAACACACAACTTTACGTATTTAGAAGAAGCGGACGGATCGTTTACTTGAGTGTAAGTAGAAAAACCGCGGCGTGAAAAAAAGATACTCCAAGACGAGGTAAAGTCCTGCAGAACAAATTTTACATAAGCAGCAAGAACCAGAGGTAGAAGAAGAAGCAAAGTCCTCACTATTAAAAAATGCGCTCTCTCAGCATCTAATAATTATATGTTATACAAATTGACTACTATTACTGATGCATTAACATATAAGCATATAAGCACTGATTAACTTCAAACACGTACACACACACACACACACACACACACACACACACACAAGCATGTATACATGGTATGACCTGTGAACCTTAACGTCAGCTGTCACTCACCTGAGATCGTTGTCGGAGCCCGGAGGGAGACAGGTGAGGGGGTTGTTGCTATGGCAACATGAGAGAAGGGATTCAACCTGTGAGAGGCAGAGGTGAGCGCTCACCTGACGGGACACTAAAGATCTGGTGGAGTCCTCGGTGCACAGGAGTGGAGGAGTTAAGGCTCCGGAACAAACAGGAAAACACACAAATATGCGGCACAGTCAGGTAAAGGATATTAAGCAGCAGACTGGTAACGTGTGTGATGCGGTGGCAGTGTTTTCTCAGGTGAGCGTCTCCCTTTGCAGGATCAAGGCCCTTCAGCAGCCCTAACAGGACTGGAAGCAACATTTCTACAAAGCTCACCACGGATTCAGGTACACTCTCTGCTCCCAATGCCTCCTGAACAGAGAGAAAAACATGTACACCATCAGGACAAGGAGGGGAAGAGGGAAAGAAACAAAGTAATGAGAAAGTAAATGTTGAATATTTGTCAGAGATACAGATACACACAGTGTTTTCCTGGACCTACTAGACGTACAGTGAAGTCATGTTAAAGCTCAGCTCAAATTAGGAAAAGTTCTCAAGGCAGCTTGTGTTTAGTCAGTATTAATCATTTTAGAAATTTGGCTTCTGTTGTTGAATGAAAAAATGGTTGCGGTAGAAATACATGTATATTCCTCCAAGTAACGTAACGTTGTGGTATCAGTATCAAAAGTCAGGACTTCTATATCAACAAAATTTCAAACAAGACGAGGCAGACGTTCAACCTTTGTTGCATGTCATACCTCCCGTCTCTCTTCTCATGCTACCATCAAAACATATTTAACGTCATAGATGGTCACACACTCATATCCAGATGGTTGGTTTTTGCAAACCTATCTGCACGATGAAAGTGAAGCCCACATGGTGTTTAGTTTTGGTTTTTTTTAAATGCATGTGCTTTAAAAAAACGCTGAAATCTATTTTACCACCATATGCAGAGCTGCTGTAATGTTGCCACAGCCACTAGAGTGGATACAAACCAATGTAAAACTAATGTGGGACGATTTAAAATTAAGGAGGGGCACCTCTGTTGGTAATTACTATATACTGTACGTATATATTTAAACACAACAAGGGAAGTATTTGATCATATTTTGGGTTCATGTACGTGTTTTAATATAATGGATCAAAAATAGTAAAGAATGCGAAGTCTGTTGGTCTCTCCTGTGTCTCAGCAGGGCTGTCGTACCTCCAGAAGCTCATTCAACAGGTGCAGGGCCTGGAGGGTGCAAGATTCGGCGCCTTCCACTGGTGAGCTCAGCCACTGCGCCAGCGCGAGCCCAGACTCTGCCTTGCGCCCCCCATCCAGCCCGGCCCCCTGCCTTCGGCCTGCTGCTCTGAGTTTGGCTCCCGCCGGTTTGAAAACCACCTCGCACAGGAGCAGACGCAGACCTGAGACACTGCACATGGCCAGGAGGAGCTCCAAAACCTGCCCTCAACACAAATAAAGCAGGATGAAATTGTGACGGGGACATTTTATAGATCAAACACCAAGTATTTATATACATATTTGGCAGCTAAACTGATGATAAAACAAAAACAAAAGTGGGAAAGCATTCACTGCCACCTTTCAGTACGTGACGATTTAAACTCTGAGCTGCGATGGACACAAGTCTTTCTTTTACCTGTGTTCCAAGTCATTTTACAACGTCACATTTTCATAAGAGTGAAACGAAGAATTGACCATCATCTGCTTCTTAGATTTGAAGACCATTATATTGGCCATCCACACTACATGGTGTTTAGTTTTCATTTTCGTTTTTAGTTTCGAAAAGCTGCGTGCTGCAACCTGCAGATATGAACACGTACTGATGTTAAAAGTCTCCTCTACAGGGGATCCTAGAGAATTATAACTTCAAGAAACTGAATGAAATCACTGAAATCGAGTGCAGCTGGGGACCTTTGGTGTATGTCACCCCTTCGTTTCCTGTCACTGCTCTACTGTCTACTACTCAATAAAGGCAAAAATGACTTCTATACCCTCTCTTTTACCAGAAAAAAAGGGCGGTCTCGCATGACAAAAAATAATCTGATGCACCATGTGACGCTTTTGACCGTCAGTGTTTCAGTGCCTGTTTTTACAGTGGGAAGGTCATATAAAGAAATCCAGAACAATGTGTGGCATGTGTGGTGTATAACGGGCACAAATGCTGCTCGATTTCTTTCTTCTCACCTTGGCTGCAGAGTCTGGGTCTTTTGATTGCAGCAGTCCCAAAACCTGACACACACAAGCTGAGAAGTGCTGATACCTAGAAATGGAAAAATGGCTTTCAACATTAATTCAGTCTGCAGTGCACCGAAGCAACCACAAAGGTTAAAAGCTCTATGTGATTAATGTCTGCGTATGGCTTCACCTAGTGAGGAAGTCTGCTATTTTTGGGTTCTTCAACAGGTCAACCAAAAGGTCAACTGAGTATTTTCTTGTCAGGGTGCCATCCCCGTTCACAATGATGTTGAACACAAGCTGGAAAGTCTGGTGGATGTTCTTGGCATCAAAGAGCTGACAGGCACACACACAGATAGAGAGAAGATGAGTGAGGCAACTCGACTCTTATTTATTCTACCAGTGACAAATGGAAACTGAGGTGAAAGGAGGAACAAACACAAAAAAGGAACCAAATAAAAAAAAAAAAGGAACAAAAAAAGAAAAAACATACACACACACACACACACACAAAAACTATAAGATGTTGGAAACATCTTGTGGAAAGTCAACATGAGATTGTGCTCCATGTTGACATGACTGCGTCACATCATTTCTGTAGATTTGTCAGATGCTCATTCATGCTGCCGAGCTCCTGTTCTACCACAGTGAGTTAGATTCAAAGTGGACTGACACAGCCAGGATACTTGACACTCCCACAGTAAAGCCTAAAGAGATTTTCTGTGCAGTACTGAATTACTATTTTTGAACCACTATATTAAATGCACGCACAAACCCAAACACTAGCACCAACAATCATGCCACAGTCAAAGTCCTCGAGGTCACATTTTTCCCCTGTTCTGATGTTTGATTAACTGAAGCTCCTTACCTGTATCTGCATGATTTTATGCATTGCGCTGCTGCCACATGATTGGCTGACTGGATAACTGCATAATTAAGCAGGTGTTCCTACTAAAAGTGCTCGGGGAGTGTATAATAATATTTGGCTAGAGGTTGAGCTAAAGGACTGTTGGCCAGAAAACACAGATACTGTAGATTCCAGCATGCATGTTCGATAGGGCTGCGGTGTTAAATAACACTGACATTTCAAGAGAAATATTTCAAAATATATGTAATTGTAAAATTTAATACTGAAATTTCCAAAATGCAAGATTCCATTTCAGAGTAAGGTAATCTTTAGCGTCACACTGTTGAGATTTTTTCTTAATTTGAAGGAGACAGAAAGGAGGAAAAAAAAAGGAGTCAAGTATCCACATGTATGCAGTATTAAAATAAAGATGTTAGGATGTTTACTTAGCCGTCACTTAGGTTTAAATGCAAGTTCACTTGATCCCAGCAGAGTTTTTCCTGCTTACCTTCTCTCCAACCTTCTCGTTCAGAGTGAGGCTGGACAGTATGGATAACGTGAAGACCACCACAGTCAGACTGTTGTGAGCCAGGAAGTTGATCAGCGTACGGTAAAACGGCTTCACATTGTCCTACAACAACCACACACATTTTACACACGAGAACCAAGGGCTGACATCCAAAAGCTATGTGGATGTCCTGCTTAAGTCAACAGTCCAACGTTACTTCTTCAGATGTCTTGTATTGTCTCACCAACAGCCGAGCACCCAAAGATACCTTATTCTATTCCCAATCACATAAGTTCAACAAATGCAGCAAATTCTTACAACTGAGAAGCTGGAGCTAGAAAATGTTTAGAATTTTTGATTGAAAAATCCTTTCAACTCTATACTTCAACTATTTGACAAGGTGCATTATGCAAACCTTTTAAAATAAAATGCGATTGCCCTCCTGGCAAACAGACGGTCCCCTTTGTGTAAGTGATCCAGCAGAGACTCACCAGAGACTTGATGTGGCTCTGCACTGAGTGGTTGTCGCGACACAGGTTGGCCATGAGGCCGAGGCAGGGCATGATGATGTCGTCATTGCGAGATTGGCTGCGGCGAAAGAGCGTAATATGGTTAGCTGAATGCCAAGTATGCACCGGGATCCTTCACTTTCATGACATCATACTGGGCCATGTGAGATGTGGGCCTTACATGTTGGTCATGAGAAAAGCTATGAGCTCGTGGATGTAGTTTGCTGACTGGAAGATGCGAGTGTTGTAGGTCAATTTCTGCAGCACCTGTAAACACTGAAATACAAATACAACATTACAACATATGATCTCCTACAGAGTTTACCGTGCAATACAACAATAAGTAATTGGAAATGGGAAAATTCAATAAATCTTAATTTTTTATTTATTAATTAAAACATTTGAAAAGGCCACATCTCCAAATCTACTTCATCATCTACTCTATCAGAAGCACCAGATATGAGTTACTGAAAAGATCTCATCTGTTACTCAAATGCCACTCAAAGCATATTTTTCAGCATGATGCTGAATATGTTTACTGAAAATATACTGCACAGAGAGGAGCACGCAGTCTTACCCTGATACGTCTCTGTGCTGACCGACAAGGCAACTGTCCGCAGCGATGGACTTACCTGCAGTACCAGTGGCTCTCCTGGCGTGCCACTGTGGCAGTGGATGACAGAGGCCAGGGTGCTGGTGAGGTTGTAGCTGCTGTGGAGCACCTCCCGACTGTCATCATCACAGGCTGAAGGGGGAAAAATACAAAGATTGTGTTTCAGAAAGTGCTGGCAGTTCCTTTTTCGGCCTCTGGAATCACACACCCAATAGCCTGGGATTCAGTCCTGCCGGTGTTGCTTTATTACTATTGTTACAGTGTCTTGTTAAAGCATAGCAGTTTTCCTTCTAAAGGGGCACTATACAAGGAGAATAAGGAACTTTTGCAAAGATACCTGAAGGGGACTTTTTATGCCTCTGTGATACTGTATGATTTTGTATTTAACCTATTTGTATTCTCATCCAGTATTCATCAAGTTGAACTGCCGACACTATAAGCATCGCAGAAACAGCTTCAAAGCAGAGATATGAGTCAGCCTTGTTTTTGTCTCGATGGCTGCGTGGGATCCTATTTTTCGATCTGAGGCCTACTGTGTAAGAAACAAGAGCCCTGTTACCATGTAACGCCAACATGAAAAGACTGCAACAGCATTTAGGTTTCGGCATGTGTGCGGTGTGGAAAGGGGGTACACTGAATGTACACAGGTGCACACTACCTAGTTGTGCCAGTAGGGAGATGATGGAGCTTGTCAGGGCCGGGCTGGTGTTGGGGTTTCCAGCCAGCTCCACCAGTCCACTCACACACTCACTGGGTAAAACCTGGCCCGAGGACAGCAGCTGGTCACATTTGAGGCCGGAAACCTCCTGCAGACATGCACAAACTACAGTATGAAGAGACTACATTGGTGTAAATGTACACAGAGATGGTAAGATGGTAAAATGAGATGGCAGTGAGGAAAAAAGAAAGAAAAGCATTTACTTGTATGTACTTGAACACATATTGTTCAAAACAGCCTTTACGGCATGCACATGTGCACTGTTTACAAAATGACCCATATCATAACATCTGATTTTGCTACCTGCCCCATTCTTGTGTATCCACCGACTATGAAAACACACCTGTGCCCTTGGCAGGCTGTCTCAAAGGATCATAAATCAGACCGGTGATGTCTGACGTGATGAAAACGTTGAACATTTGAACCCTTGATGCAGAGAGCAGCGCTCACCTCCACTTGTTTCTGCAGCTGCGCCGCGTTTTGTGCCGTCCTGCCGTCTCTGTACTGCTGGATAGCCAACAACAGAGACTTCAAACACGTAGTCAGGTCCATCCTGTAGAACAAACCCATTCTTTTTCAGTTTTAAGCAGTCAGAGAACACATCAGCCCGCAAAAACATGCTCTCAAACAACGTCCACCTTCAACCTCTAAGCTGCTAACACCAGCTAGCAAGCCTCTCGTGAGCCTTTCATGACAACAGCAAACCAAACAAGCTAATTCAAAAGTTGCTAATCATTTGTCTTTTTTTACCGCTGGTCATTATTTAAAACAACGACGCGAAACAGTTTGGTGCTTGTTCGACTCAGACTACCTATGGTATATTTTCCTTTCTTCTGTAACCATCAACGACAGCCGGCTTCGCGACGGCAGCCTCCTCCCGCTTCGATCTTCGAACGGGCAAGGAACGCACCGTGTGCGAGAAAGGGGGGAGAAGACAAGTTGGATCTGTATCGATAAAGCTAATATTGATTGGTATGTGATATAAACAAATGGGTTCTATTATTAAACTACCTGTGCATTATAATCAAACAACATGTCAAATGTTTAACTGCGTGTCTTTGATTAATTAAACGAACTAACGGTACACCACCCCCCTTCCATTAAATGTGTTGGGAGAGGCCACGCAAGGACTAACGTAAGCCGAGGGGGCGGCGCCAGAACCAGCCTGTGTGTTGCGTGTTCTTTACAGTAAAATAAAATAAAATTAAAAGGATGAAAAAAATAAAATAAATTAAAAAATAAAATAAATGAAACAAAATAAAATTGATTTAAATTTTCAGTTAACATGATTAAATCAGGTAAAATCAGCCCAAATTCAAGACTTAAAGGTTGAGTGTCTTGTTTTTTATGATTTGCAAAACTGCGTGCCTTAATGGTGAAACGTTGTTTTTCTATTTTTTCTGTGTAATTGTACGCTCATTTAAGATACTCTAACATTTACACAGAGTGCCTAGTTTATTCGGTTCGCCTACATTCTAATGCAATCCATTACGACCGGGGCCCCGTCTCTTAAAAAGTTGACCATGCACAGTTCAGCCTGTGCAGCCTGTGGCAGGGCCTGTGGTTTGTGGTGGTGCTGAACCTCCCCGGCGTTACACTGATCTTTTCATGTGTTGTCTGTACTACTCGCAGAAATGAAAGGAGACGGAACACTGGAAAAGTCTTTTCGTATGATGCAGCGCAGCACAACAACACCAGAAGGTATGGCTTCAACAAATGAAGGCCTGAGGTTAAACACACCCTTTTAACATTATATCTATCACAAAAATACGGTTATTGCAGGGCTGTCGAGTACTTGTGCGTGCTACTGTGTTTGGATTTAGCGGCTGCAAACATACACAGAGGTCAACAAATATCAGATTTTTTTTGAAGGAACACACCAAATATTAATATTTTAGATAAAATAAAACAACAACAGTATATTGGTCAGTTTTCTGAATTTTTTTAACAGAAACGTGTAATATAAACAAACATTTTTGATGGTGATCCTTTAAATGTAATGTTATTATTATACAATTCAGAACTATACCATTATACACTCTCTTATTGTTATACATGTGTCAACCTATATGTTCGATATCATTCCTATCTGTCACTGTATATTCTATTATCGTATGGCTAGTTATTGTTATACTATACTACATGTATATACATCTCTAACTATAGTCACTTCCCCTACTACTGTCACTTTTTTAAATATCATAACATGCCAGTATTTATTACTTTATAATCTATTATCCTATATTAGTTATTATTGTATAACTATAATATATATTATAATAAGATATTATGATACAATATAATTATACACAAAATTACTTTTTTTATATATGTGTGGTAATTTACTTAAATTTGCATTAATTTTTTTTTTTTCTGGGGGGGGGGTGTAAGATTTGCTGCCAACTTTGACAGACGGTGGGTGCGTGCGTGTGTGGATGTTCATAGTTGCCTCTGTATTTGTGTGTGGAAACTACAATTAGACTAAACGCGGTACAGTCTTAAGCCCACCACTGAATTTTTCTGCTTTTGTTCACACTTCTTTGTTGTTTCCCCCTATGCGCTTGTTTGGTCATGCAAATCAAAAAAGGCAGAGATATGCGTTCACTTCTAATGTGCGATAATACATTAACCTCCCAAAAACCAAACTCAATTTCCAAAAAAAATAGGCAATACCGGCGCTAAAGTAATGAATGTAATGCTTTAAAAAAAACAGTCACTGACAGAGAAAAATAAAATGTCTCAGATCAGTTTGTTATGAAGGGGTGTGAAAACAGACACAGGATGTGTGAGGTTTTGTCCACATGTGTTAAAAAAAAAAAAAGAGTCATATTTTTGCCCATATCTTTGTGCAAAGCGAGGACATGACTCACAATCTCATTAGGTTTCTTGTCTCTGCGAGAGTGACATATTAATTGCATATAATAGTCACAGGCAACCACACAGGATCAAAATCGTTAGGAATTCAAAGCGATCTAGAAAATGTTAGATTAATTTTTACAGTGTGTGAATATTTACAGTAAGTGAAGAAGAGTCGAGTGCATTGACTGCCTCCTTAAAAACAAGAATTTCATTAATATCAAATATTAGACGTCTTCAGCAAACAAAAATAAATGCAAAATGTTTTTTATTTTCTCTCCTGTATAAATAACTTAAATAAAAGCAAAGATAATGCGACATCGGCTGCAGAAACACCTCTAAACAGCATTGAAGACTAGTTCTGTCAGTATATGTAAATTGCCATGGATGGATTACTGAAAAAGGGTCAGACGGACCACCTGGGCCAGAGTCTCCGTTTGAAGTGACTTTTAATATTAATATTAATATAACACAAAGAGAAGGAAACAACTACAAAGAGACACAAAAGAGCTATGAAGAGACGCAAAACAAACACAAACAGATACAAAACGATCACAAATAGACGCAAAACAAGTACTAAGAGACACAAAACGAACACAAAGGGAGGGAAACAACTACAAAGAGATGCAGAACAATTACAGAGACACTAAACAGCTACTAAGAGGTGAAAAACGAACACAAAGAGACGCATTGCCGTCCACAAAATCTTAAAAACACATCAGTGAGTCACACTGTTCCACTGGGTAAAATGTTCCTTCATCATCATGAACACACACACTCTGTTGTTTATTTTGACTCAGTCCCACACACACACACACACACACACACACACACACACACACACACACACACACACACACACACACACACACACACACACACACACACACAGTCCTGCTGCCAAATACTCACTAGAGCACCAACTGCTGATCCATCCGCTCCTGAAAATAGCTACACGCATGAAAACCACAACATTTTCACTTTCCTCTCACGTCATGTCTCGCTTCAGGTGCGGCAGTGGATAAAATAATCAAAGTAAGACCTGATAGGACTCCAGGTTCGAGAGGTTTTGATAAATACAACATTCAAACATTTCTGACTACTCTGTGAGTTCTCTGTTTCTACTTTAATTTGACCTTTGAAGATCAAGAAATTGTGTCTTGGATTGCCGTTAAGTGAGGCCCTAGTGAGGCCAGGGCTGAGAAATATTTAAACTGTCCTTCAGCTGTGCGAAGAAGAGTCGAGTGCATTGACTGCCTCCTTAAAAACAAGAATTTCATTAAAATCAAATATTAGACGTCTTCAGTAAACAAAAATAATGCAAAATGTTTTTTATTTTCTCTCCTGTATAAATAACTAAAATAAAAGCAAAGATAATGCGACATCGGCTGCAGAAACACCTCTAAACAGCATTGAAGACTAGTTCTGTCAGTATATGTAAATTGCCATGGATGGATTACTGAAAAAGGGTCAGACGGACCACCTGGGCCAGAGTCTCCGTTTGAAGTGACTTTTAATATTAATATTAATATAACACAAAGAGAAGGAAACAACTACAAAGAGACACAAAAGAGCTATGAAGAGACGCAAAACAAACACAAACAGATACAAAACGATCACAAATAGACGCAAAACAAGTACTAAGAGACACAAAACGAACACAAAGGGAGGGAAACAACTACAAAGAGATGCAGAACAATTACAGAGACACTAAACAGCTACTAAGAGGTGAAAAACCAACACAAAGAGACGCATTGTCGTCCACAAAATCTTAAAAACACATCAGTGAGTCACACTGTTCCACTGGGTAAAATGTTCCTTCATCATCATGAACACACACACTCTGTTGTTTATTTTGACTCAGTCCCACAAACACACACACACACACACACACACACACACACACACACACACACACACTCTGTCCTGCTGCCAAATACTCACTAGAGCACCAACTGCTGATCCATCCGCTCCTGAAAATAGCTACACGCATGAAAACCACAACATTTTCACTTTCCTCTCACGTCATGTCTCGCTTCAGGTGCGGCAGTGGATAAAATAATCAAAGTAAGACCTGATAGGACTCCAGGTTCGAGAGGTTTTGATAAATACAACATTCAAACATTTGTGACTACTCTGTGAGTTCTCTGTTTCTACTTTAATTTGACCTTTGAAGATCAAGAAATTGTATCTTGGATTGCCGTTAAGTGAGGCCCTAGTGAGGCCAGGGCTGAGAAATATTTAAACTGTCCTTCAGCTGTGCGAAGAAGAGTCGAGTGCATTGACTGCCTCCTTAAAAACAAGAATTTCATTAAAATCAAATATTAGACGTCTTCAGCAAACAAAAATAAATGCAAAATGTTTTTTATTTTCCTTCCTGTATAAATAACTAAAATAAAAGCACAATTAATGCGACATCCGCTGCAGAAACACCTCTAAACAGAATTGAAAATAAAGCAACACCGGGCTACACAGAAGCCAGATCATACAAGTCAAAGCTGGAAGTCTACGCTTTATATGATATAATTGCAATACCACTACCCAGAAGAAGTACTGTAGATATGATCATGATTCTTTGGCGTCAAAGAACCGAAACAACGTATCTGACTAGTTCTGTAAAGTTCACAGTACTTGTTAAAATTAGGGTAAAAAGTACGTTTGACAGGAAATGAAAAACGGGGGGGGGACAGCAGCGTGTAGACAAAAATTCCCTTTCAGTCTCTCACGCAGTAGAGGGATTTTTGACAGTAGGAGAGTGAAAACAGATCTGGTTTTAGTCCTTCATTCACCAGAATATCACAGCTCTAACCTTTTTTTAATTTGAAATGTTGAAACTGTCCTTCGGTTGGATGACTGGAGGGGAGACCTTCCACAATATGAGTAGATTTTGCTGGATTAGGGCCTCCCTTTATGAGTCAGGAGTTTCCAAATGCATATAATCTTGCAATAGTCATCTGAAAATGGTGAGACGTAAAGAGTCCGTTTCCATTTTTTGATGTGAGATTTTTTCACGCATAACAACTGACAGCCGAGTAGAGCCGCAAACATCTTTTGAGAAGTTTTTGAAAGAAAGTAAAACACTGACGATTACTTGAACAACACTAAGAGTCATCCTGAGGAGGGCGTGAATTTGCTCGCCGGATTTCATGGTAATACATTCGATAGTTGTCGGGACATTTCTGTCAAGTCCACAAATGTCAACTTGCCGGCGGCACCGGAGGGAAAGTCAGGGGATCCACCAAAGTCAGTAGGATTCATCCTCTGGCGAAACGAGAACATCTGAAGGAAAATTCATGACAGTCTTTCCAGATGTTGTTGACTGACCCCCGACCCATTGGCTAAAAACAGGAAGAAATTAAAAACATATAATTACAGGACTACAGGAAGATCTTTTTTCTTAAGCCAGTGTCCATTGTCCAAGTTCATTATTTGTCACTCTGAAATTGATCCAGTCTGTGAGCCTGTCGTCCTTTTTAAGCACCCATAGTCCGGAGGTTTTCCCCAAAACCATCTTTCTGGCACTTTCGTGGCGAGTTTGATGCCAAATGTCAAAGTCACAGTTATTCAGGGAGGACTTTGACGTAGTCAGAGTCAGGAACGTCTAGAGGAAGAAGATAAGGTCAAATACACCATGAATCAAAGAAGATGCTGTGAGAAAAAGGCAGAAAGATCAGTAAAAATATATGACGTACTCTCATAGTCATACTCTTCTTCAATTAGAGGCTCCTGCTTCATCCGTGACGCCTCTGCGGCTGGATTTTCTGGTGCTTTCGTGGGGCGGATAAACAGGGCCGTCTTCCTTTTGACAGAGTGCCGCAGCTGCATGGCCAGACCCTGGTTCTTCCTCTTAAAGTTACGAATCAGATCGTCCAACGTCTTATAAAATGTCTGCTCCAAACCTCCCGCTGTCTGAAGGAACAACAAAGCATACAGTAAAGAGCGGGTCACAGGGAGGAAAAAAAGAGAAAACGGGGGGGGGGGCACTGACTGCGATACTTGACTGCATTGCAGCTATGTGTTTAATATTTGATTGCAATACAAATGTTTCGCTGTATGAATGACGTTCCTCACCGACCTCGGCTCTACATGTGAGACATGTTCGGTTGGCACGCTGTGCTCTGTTCTGCAATGCAGCTGGGAAATTTGCACTGAACACATTCTGCTAAGTTGGGCTTTTTTTTTGCATGTAACCATACCAATCCCTTTGCTCTACCTTCCTCCCCATAACTGCCTCAGGTCTTTGAAACATGCTGTACGTATTTTCTGTGTAACATGGACGGGGGCTACAACTCCATTTCGCTGTCCAATCCTGTGTTGTATGACAATAAAGCCGAACCTTGAACCTTTGTGTCATATATACAGTACATAGTCGGCTGTCAGTGAGTCACACCTAGCTAATACTAATGCCATATGATACAACTGTCGTGCAATAAATCCCCCTTAATGAAAGTCACAACGGTCAGCTTTTATTGAAATTGTTTTGCAGAGGTGTTGCTTCAACTGTACGGTGGTTTTGGAGGATGTTGTTTGTCGTGTTGTTAGTTCAGCAGCACCACATATTGTATGATTTCATTGTACAGAGGGGCGTTTTTGTTATTTAGTCCACCCTCACTGATATAGATGGAGTGGGCAAAAATAGTAACAATAATAATAATAAAAACACCTGTTGGTATAATGGCCATAAAGTTGAATCAACACCTCTCTGAAGATTATATCCTTCACGAAGGCAGATTGGATTGCAGGACTGTTTTTCGTTCGGTGTACCTAATAAACTGGCACCTGAGTGTGACTGTAGGTATGTTTGTACAGATATTTTGTTGTCTCTGTGTTTTTTTTTTTTTTTTTGTCCTATACATCTGAGACAGCATTCACCTCGTGGTACAGGATATATTTCAGAACAATCTGACGTTAAAGTTAAATCTAATCGAACGACAACACGGGGGGGAAAACACAAAATCACAATATAGAAAAAGAGGTGGGTAGAAAGAGGAAAAAGAGAAATGAGAGAAACAAATATTACATTGTAAGATGCATTAAGAGGCCAGATTTGCTGGAAGTGGTAGAAGTCGAGAGTACAAAAAACAAAAACATGGAGGACGATAAAAAAAAAAAAGAACCTGTAGGCTGTCAACATTACAATGAATGCCATGCACCAAGGCTTTAAAGATTTAAATCACCCTGAATGACAAATGGATTCACAGCTCCAATCAAAGTGTTAATCGTGCCTTAAAGCTCGAGGATTACACCGATCTGACATTTGCTTTTAACATAAATATCTGTGTGATGTGGGCAGCAGTTCAGAGACCTGGAGGCCAAGACTCTTACTATTTGTAATCAGCATTGGACGGTGACCTCATGGTTTGAGTGGAATGGAAAGAAAAAATGTAACCCCAACAAGGATTTATCAGCCCATCGGTGTGATACAAAGTGCCGTGCGGTGTTTTTGTGCCTAAACTCACGTCAGAGGAGCTTCCTGTGGTACGGGGGTGAGCTGATTACTGAAAACTGAGTTTCCATTTTGGGGGAGAAATGTTAATGAATTGTCTGTTTAACGGTTTTACTCTGAGGAGGGGGGGGATGATTTATGCCAGACTGAAAATTTTTGGAAATGACAAATACTTAAGAGTTGTTCTGAGCAAAGTAAAACATTTGTTGGATTATAAGAAACTTCTTCTGTACTCCTCAGTTATTTTACCATATTTTAGTTGAGGTGTGGGGCAACACATATGCAACTAATATAAACCCACTATACTTTTTTATTGTTTAGGGGGAATTTCTCACTAAAATCTCTCCGAACGCTGTTCCCTTACTGTCCGGCCATTACAATACAGACGAGGGAAGATGTGAGCTTATAAAAATGTTGATGTGCTCAACTGAGTCGCCTGCAGTCATTACCATGGACTCAGGGCACACTAAGCTAGGGGAGCACCAGCGGGCAGCGGAAGAACAACGAGCAGGGGATTTTTGTTGCCCTGGGGTTTGCCTCTCAGGTGACACACAGGTGGCCCTAACCCGTATAAGGCTGTTGGAGCTGTATGCAGCTTAGACTTGGTATATTTAAATCTGACTACCTTTAAGCCACCAAAAGATAAGCTATTAAAGAACTCGGGCTGAGTTTCGATATCGGTGACCTTACGACCTTTCCTTTTAGAAATCTTTCTCATAAAATACTGTACATCAAATTGCTTAATGTATCCGTGTTAAATGAAAAGTTTTGCCTAGTTCCTGATTCAAATTAGGAAATATCAGATCAACTGGTATCAGCTCTCGGCACAGGACCCTTTTTAAAGGCAGACATTTTGGCGTGGACTCATGATGTTAATATTTCTGAATGCTTATGTGCAGTACGTGTGAATGGGTGTGTGTGGGCGTGTGTTTACCAGGAGAGTGTACTGTCCGGTGTGTGTCTGAAGCACTCTGTAGGTATACACCACCTTCTTTTTACTACAAAGATAAAAAGGAGACCGTGAATTATACTACAACCACTTTGGGTCGGTTGCACACAAACAAATAAAAACATGACGCCAATGCGTTACAGCGACCAGTACAAACAGGAATTAGTCACATGACCCACCTGCACACAGTGTCAATCCTCCTTCCAGTGTCACTAACACAGGAAGAGTGGGCACAAACCCACCACATGGGAATCCCATGAGACGATAACAAGGTGAAGCATTTGTAAGCAAATACTCAATAAACCCCGTAAATAAATGTCTACTTCAGATCTATTACTGTTATACGGTAACTACTTGTATGTATATTCTGTATGTTTTACATGAAACTTTTTTATTTTCTCTAAGTTCCAAGATTAAAAACGAGTACAAAAATAAATAAAACACAATAAATTGAATAAAATAAAATATGTTTTGCCTTTTTTTCTCCAACAAAGGAGTCTGATGAAGTAAACTTTGTTTCAGAGTTAGCTTATATACTAAATTCTTTCTTTCTCAACAAACCTCTTTATTAAACATTAATGATAAAATTTCCTAGATTAATATTTTAATTTTAAAATATTTAACGCCCTCTGTTTAGGGAGGAAACATCTTTGCAAACTGCATTTGCATCTTAGCACACAGTTGCTTCAAAGCAAAGCACCAATTGTCCAGTAAACTAAAGTATCTTTGAAGCTTCTGAAATCGATTTATTGACTTTAAATAAAAATATACTGATAGAATATCTAATAATACTAGTAGTATTGACACTATGCAGCAGTATACAATAGTAACATGAAATTTTACAGCGGTACCGTTAGTATTTATACTAATATTAACCCTACCTAAGTGCTATAAAATAGACCTCTATTGGGAATAACACAATATTAGGAGTATTATGATTATCAACTGCGGTGGCAGCTGTAAAATAAAAGCTTTAAAAGACGATGCCAAACAAACTCTTTAGATAAAGGGAAGTCTGGCACATCTAAGCTTAAACCCCGACCGGTACAGAGCGCAGAGTACTCACTAGACACACAGACACATGGCTCCTTTGATGGTCTCACTGTCTCGGATCAGGTAAGCTCCATCCCTGCTCTTCTTTCCCAGCAGCTCCTCACACTCTTGCCTGCTGATGGCGCCGTGGTAGCACACTGGCAGAGCTGCTGCCATGGCGATGAGACGCCGCAGCGGAAAGACATACACTACACCGAAACACCACCTCCTGCTTGAATCGGAACGGCGGCGCTTTAGTCCCCTCGTGATTTAACACGGGTGGCAAAAGGAGTCCGGTCCTGGCAGTGAAGTGGCCGAGGGGCTGGTCCTGTCCGCCGAGGTCTGGTGGGCCCGCGGCAGAGAGGCTGACACTGGAGAGGCAAGCAAAGAGAGACAGCTCAGTAGGCACCGCATGGATGCGTTGGGCAGAATGACGGTGAGAGAACACAGAGAGAGAAGAAAAACCCACTGAGCCGGCCTAACCGCTTCACAGGAAGTGTGTCTGCGTCTGTGTGCATGTGTGAAAAAGAGAGAGACAAAGTAAGCGAGAGATTGTTTCCGAGTGTCAGGAACAGCTTTAATAGCAACAGAAGTATCCTCCAAGCGTTGTTATTAATCCAAGCAGAAAAACTCAGTGCTGATTATGGTAGTTTAATATAGATTGACACATCACCGGTTTATTTCATGAAAAACCAAATTCCTGTAAAGTGCTCTACAGAGAAAGTAAGTCAGAACATTGATACAGAAAGACAACACGAATACACACATAACAAGGAAACTAATTGTCTTTGAGTTTCTTCTTAAAACCAGGTAATGCAAGTGCAAAAGGTGCGTAAATGTTCCTTTTTTACTTTTGCCCCTGCAGAGATCCTATGCCTCCTCACTGGAGTGAGATTTAAAAAATTAAAAAATTTATGAAGACATTTAACGTTAGCCTCTTCGATTTTGTCACTAGTAAATGAGAAGTGTATTCTGTCACGTATGCATGCAAATGTATCTTAATCTAAGGCCATGCCCAGATAATGTTCCACGATATTTTGCAATGAAGCAAAAGAGGAAGTGCAACAGTCACTTGGAGTTAACTCACACCGTGACATCTACCTTTAAGAAGGGAATGAGCAAAACTACAAAGCTGCAAATATTTGAGCACTGTACCTCCGCGGTGGAGCGTGTCCTTCCTGCTTTGTCCTGCAGCAGGCGCTGCACGCCGCATCCAGAACGCGGGGGCTTTCAGGCGGGGCGGGTGGAGCTCGGGGACCCGACGCTCCCCGTCAACCTGCAGCGCCGCATGGCTTCAGAGGCCGAGGCTGCCAGGGAGGCCAGGGCCAAGCTACCCGTACACACAAACACACTGACACACACAAAATCTGTCCTTCAGGCGCTCCCTGCCAGTTTCACTTGAACAGATTTGTGTCTCCCTCTGTCACCTCGTCTGCTTTGTGAAGAGCTACAAAGCAGACGAGTGTGTTTGAGCTCCTGCCATCTGTTCCGGTTAATCGCTGCAGGTTAGTGTCCCAGTAAACGTACAGACGTTAAACGCACTGTATACGCTGACGCCTGCTCGGGGTTTCGGTCGGAACAAGAGCAGAACGGCCGGCGGTAACAGCAGAGCATCTCGGGCTGCGGGGCCGTGCCGGATGTGTTTGTTGAGAGGCACCAGGGGAAGGGAGCAGCCGAACGCAGACGTATGGTCGAAACTCGAGGTTGTTGCGAGGAATCGGCGGGCACGGCGCGGTCACCACACAACGAGAAGGATGTGGGCTTCCCGGGGTTTCTGCCACCTTAAAGGAAATCTTTGTTAGGAGTACCTTGATATCTTGACCTAAGCAGTTAGGATGGGTCAAAGTGCAGAGGAAACAAGTATAAATTAACTTCCACGCCAAGTTAATATTCTCATTAAAGTGGAGTGTATTAGACATCTCCTCCTGGTGGCAAACACAGGCTTTTTATACACCGGTTCTTTCCATTTATAACCAGGAGACTGTACGCTTTTTTTTTTTTGTGCTGCAGCACTTTCAAAGACAATTATGTGGGTTTTTTTTTTTTTTAATATGCATTGTTTTGGGATGATGGGTGTTTTCTTGTATCGCGAGTTATAATTGTAGGAGAAGCTGCTCAGTTACGCCAGTGCGCAGCCGGCTTTTCATCCACACGCACTTCGAACGTTAAAATCATCATCAGCTGTTTGGGAAATGTGCACCTGGTACAATTTGCGACGCGCACGGGCCAGGGTTTTGGGAGGGGCGAGAGGTGGGACGTGGGACTCCACTGCGGAGCAGCCACATTTTGAATGGGCACTGGGCACTCGTTTAATAAATACCATGAATTATAGATTCAGTAGATTTCACACCCGGTCTTATGGTTGTGAACAGGACATCATACACCACATATCATCATAAATTTTATTCAGTGCTCTCGTTTAAAAAGACCTTTAGATTTTTTTTTTGTATTTTGTATTGTGCAACAGCAAACATGGCAGAGTTTGGTCATAAGCACCAAGAACCTGTCGTCTTATCTTGTCTACACTTGCTGGCGTTTGAAGTATTTAAAATCATCTCTCTCTCTCTCTCTCTCTCTCTCTCTCTCTCCACACCTCCAGTCTTTGTCCTCTGTCTCCAGCAGTTGCATCGTCCATCGTGGTCTTCTCCCTCCCCACAGAACTGCTGGACGGGTTCGTCTCCCATCAGCCCTAGCTCTCCACGAGCACACACACAGCCTGAAGATCTCTGCGGGGAAATAAAAAATACAGACAGAGTTAAATTACACTTTTTTTAAAAACAAACAAAAAAACAAAAAACGCATCACAACCAAAGCAGAAAAGAAAGTCAATAACAAAATCAGTGCCATGAGCATCCCGGTAGTCTACTGGTTAAGATGCATCCCATACACTGTGATCCCAACATCCCTGGTTCGGTTCTGGAGTGAAGGATTCAGCAAACGCCTTTGCCTCTTTTAATCGGTATACCCCGGGTGTGTAAAACATACTGGAAACACACAGAAAAACCCAGCGCTAAATCCTCACAAGATTTTTTAAAACTCAGACATAACTGAGCTGTTTGAGTCCCAAGTCTCATTATTACAATGCCTCACAGATATATAAGGTTCATTAAAAGTGACGGTGGACGCTCCTCCGGGAAGCATAATGCAGGCGTTAATAACTGAAAATACAATTCATGGTCTCAGAGAACGGATACACTTTGGATCCTATTATCATCAGCTGATGCTGCAGTTTAACAGGCGCATGAATATGTTCAGTTCCAACGGTTTAGCTGCGATTACCTGGGCAGGCTTTAGCCGAGGGCTCCTCTAATAGAACACCCAGCCCTCCCTGTCCTCCTGCCTTTTGCTAACCCAGCTGCGACGGCATCAGGTCCATTTACACGGGGAATTATTCTTTACCTGACGCCCCGACCGGTGACGTTAGGGCTCTGGGCAAAAGGAGATTTTCATTTTGTTGGTCTGTTCGTTAGATCACAGCTCCTCCCTCATCCTCACCTTGACCTAAATCCCAACAAACCCAAACACTAAAATGTGACCATCGCTAACATGACAACCAAACGCAGCTATTTTGAAGAGTTTACCTGAATTTAAGCATCAATTTGAGCCAATTGGCCCGTGTCAGATTCATGATTTAAGAGTTTCAGGGTGCCATCACACCCCGTTTTTGATTTTTAGCTTTTTATTTCAATGCCGATTATCAGTGTGTTTTACAGACGTCACCGCGAGAAACATATTGGAGCACGTATTTGAGCCTTCCTAGTTTGTAACAGCGTATGTAATAAAATGATGAGCTCAAAGGTGCACTTACTAGCTTCTGGAGCTTTCAACCGCATCTCACAGTCTTTACGCAGTGAATGGGGCAGGCTCAGGTGTCCTCATGTGATCTAAATCTGAAACAAGAAGATATTATCGTGTAAAACTTGTCTTAGTTGTAGCATCTCAGTATCTCAAAGTAAATAAGTGGAAACAACATGTAGATTAAAGTTCAGGGGCTAATGACACAGGGCGGTTTGTCAGCCCGTCAACAGCAGCAAACAAGGCGCAATCAGACGACTTCAGCAGGCGACAGAAGATCACGCGCTAAAATAAAAAATCTTGCTTAGTATAACTGACTGTTGAGGAGCCATTGAGCAGGCAAGCTGCGCGTAGTGTAGACCCAGTGTACCAGTCGCAGTCTGTACTTTACATTTAAGAAGAAGTAGTGAAGACTGACCACACGTCGCTGGTTTTTCAATCTCTTCGACTCAATCCGCACCGGCCTCTGCTATTTGCCAGGTCAGGTGACTGACGAGAGGGTGCGGCCTCCAGAGATAAGCTCTTTATCTGGCCAGAACATTGTGACCTTGCAGTGATCTTTTACCTGGCTGCATCACACTTCAGTCCTGGTCTGCAGAAAGAGACCCCGTCAGTTTTCCGCACATATTCCCCCAGGCCGGTGTGGCTTCCTTTCATTGCAATACAGTGACACTTGCAGGAACTTTAAGCTAAATACCGCTAGTCCATTGCAAACAAATTTTTCTTTTACTTTTGTTTCAGTTAATTTTGCTTGGAAGAGGGAAAGAGACAGAGCGTGGCCAGCTCACTGCATTTACCCGGTGAGCTAACGGTCAGGAAACAAAGCAAAACTGCAGCTACCAGTCCTCGGTGGGGCTTGGGTTTTCAGATTCAGTAATTAAAGACGCGAGTCAGGCTTTGAGAGAGACTTGGGTCTCAGTTTCAGGCCTGAGCAGAACTCTAGAGCAGGCTGAAAAAAACACAGCAAAGCAAAAAACTGAAAACATGGATGCAACCCTTTCACATGTGGAAATGACTGCAGCTGCCCCAAAGATTGGTACGTAACCTTCTGTAGAACCTCAATGCGTTGTTTCTACACTTTGGTCCTAGTACAGATATTTGTATTCAGTGGCAGCGAAATCTATGGATGCTGAAGTTAATTTAGAAAACACTAAACTGTGCATATTTCTCTGTGTCTTCTTCTTCTTCTGTGGCAGGGAGGATCAGAGATGGACGACACAGAGCAGCTGGTCTCAGTTTTTTAACAAAAGAGCAATATCAGCAAACTGAAGTAAAGACAAATTACTTTTGGACTTTGGTTAATGTGCTACCGGTCATTTCAACACATCCTGAAAGGCTCATTTGGCAGGAAGTAGCTGTGTTCCTCCTACTGTACAGATCTCCAAGGGGCCTGTGCGACAGTCGCTCTCTGTGGCTTTACGCAGCCAGTGTGGGCTTCTGTTCTGCCTTTGATTGTACGGTTTCAGTGTGCACTCTTACATTACACCAACTCTCCGCTCAGTTTCACTGCTTTTTGAAGTGTTTTCTAGAGTCTGCTGCCAGGGCCGTGCTCTCTGTAGATTTCAAATTACATGTGTTTATGTGTTTGAATTCAGTGAGTACAGGGCAAGATGGTTTGGGTGCGGTGTGATCAGAGACCGTGGAGCTATTAATACCCATCACTGGTGTGGCTCCAACTTTTGATGGTACAGATTACCCACAATCATACTGCAACCTCACTAAGCGGTGATGAGGAGCAGTTGAGTTGAGGGCCACCTACCAGGTATTATACTTTAATCTTTGGCACGTACTTTTCTACTGCACTCTATTCTGTGTTGTGCCATAAAATGTAGTTTGAACAGTTTTTAAGAACCCTCAGCGGGGACGAGGAGAGGAGATGCAGCACAGGCTCTGCATTTTGCATTAGATGACACTGAACTAACTGTCCACAATGCATTCATGGGCTGAAGGGGGGGGGGGGGTCCAACATCAGAGACTTTCACACTGATTGGTTGATTTTCACTGCTACTTTATCAGGGAACCAAATCCAGATGTAAAGTATGGTGTTTTTCTATTTCTGCCTCATTTCATAGATTCTCCACAGAACATTTTGAGCACGGAAAAAATACATATTTTATTTTAGCACATACCCAAATTTATATTTTGCAGAGAAATTATCGCGGCGTAAAGAGTAATCTTTTTCGAGCAAAACAAAAATATCCCGTGCTCAACAAATGCGTGTGTTTGCTAGGTCCACAACACGCGTCCAAGGGTTTAACAGAAAACACAAAGTAAGGGATTTGAGAGAGTGCAAATGAGCAAAAACTGAATACGAGGTTACGTTTATGGAGGACAGAATAGAGTTTTGTTTGCTCAAAATCAATTATTCTTTGCATGATATTGATTTCTCTACAAAAAAATTTTTTTTTTTAAAATGTATATCTTTTTAAAATATATATATTTCATAATTTGGACAGTGCACATTCTGGATACACAGCCGCCCTAAAAAAGAATCTTTAATTATAAAATAAAATGGGTAAGTACAGTATATACTGAATGAGACTACACTGTGTCACAATATTAGGAACTGAAAACATGCAACACACGGGCATATAACACACAAACATAGAAAGCTACACGTGGCACAATAAAAGCAAGAGTCACAGTGTGTAACCGCATGGGGTGTGTACTTGATGTGCTTGCCAGATGTATTTTTATGTGCTAAAAAATGTCCCATTGTACCTGCAGAAATGTGACACAAATGGGATTCCGTATAATCAGACTTTCCATAATTTACCAGGATGATTTAACAAACTTTCAACATATTAGTTAAATTAGTCTGAAAACATTCAGTCTTTTCTATTTATCTAATGGTGATTATTTGACACTTTCAAGTAGGAATTCTAATTTAAAATCATCATACTTTAGTTTAATTTTATCCTAACCCATCCAGATATCCTCTTTATTTTTAATTACGTCAGCAGCTGCTCGTTTCTCGTTTACTACGCTTCACAACTATCCTTTGTCAGTCTTCCCCTCTCTCGCTCTGTCTCCACCTCTCCACCCCTCGACAAACTGATCCCTACTGTAAGTGAAGACACCACCTCTCGTCCCTCCTCCCTCACAACAATCCCTCCCGCGTTGAGTCACCTCCTTCACTCTGCAGTCAGAGTCACCTTCTCTCTCGGCCTCTCTCTTCACCTCTTTCGTTCCCTCGTTGCCTCGGTGGTCGGAGGAAGGATGCTGCCCCGCAGACTTCTGGGTCTGCTGGGACTCCTCATGCTCTGTAAAGGTAAGAAAAAAAAAACCCCAACAATTATTTTTTCACCGTGTAAAGCAGGTCTTCTGGTCACTGTGAAAAGCTTAAATCTGCTTAGAGTTCAACCCTCATCTTTGAGGAGGGATCGACCCGGAAGAATCCGCAAGGAACTGAGCTAAAAAAGTCTGTTACGGGCTCCAGATACCCACAAACTTACAATTAGTCTGTGTGACTACAGACAGAAACAGCTGAGTGAAGCATAGGAAGGAACAGATTATTTAAAGTCAACCCCCCCCCCCATCTGCTCCGGGTTGAATTTTAAAATGGAAAAGTCTGCTTCTGTTTCTCTGTCTGGTGGTGAAAAAGTAAATATACAATAGATCGCAAGCACACACACACACACACACAAAAACCCACACACACAAACACACAGTCTGTTGGTCATTCTTTCGTTATACATAGTTTACTAATGTGCGGCGGGATTGGGGTCATTTCCACCCTTTAACCCCTCCTTGTTTGATTGACAGTGGTAATCACTGTCTTTAGGGTGGTGCAGGTGGTGATGGGATGAGGTGTTTTTTTATAGCAGCCTGATCCTATTGAGGGCAGTGTCGCACTCCAGTGTGCTAAATGCAGAGCGGGGATGGCTAGCCGCTGCAGCCAGCTAGCAGCGATGCTAAATGTTAACCGTTTGCTTTGTTGCTGGGGGTTCGATGAGGAGGTGGATGCCGCTCTCACGCCTGTGCGTTAAGTACGGCGCTACAGCCGGGAGATGATTAGCTTAGCTTAGCATAAAGACATAGGGTTTTTATGTGCACTTACAAAAACTGAGTGGAAACGCCAGAGATAAAAAAAAGAAAAGATCATCGCTGGGCTGAGGTGGAAAAGTTGTTTATTGACAAAAGCGAAATGCAACCTAGCGCAATGGAGACGTGGTGAATAAATCGTGACGTAGGTGAAGCGTGTGACTTAGAGGGAGCCATGTGCAGGAGCAAGTGGCAGCAGTTATTTTTGGCGCCTCTGGTCCTGGAAGTAAAAGTCAAATTCATTTTTCACAGTTGAAGCACATGAAACTCTCCCAGCTAAATCATCGGCCCAAAAGATTAAGAACTATGTAAGAAAATACCTGCTCCTTTAAAAAGTCGATGGTAAGGACATAAAAAAAAAATCAGGTGAGAAGTTAACTGCGACCCTCGAGGTGCACGTTGGCCCTGAAACATCCAATCACCGAGCTGGAAATTCTGTCATGCGAGGGGCAAATGGCGGGCAGGAGCTGAAGATGGTGAGGGAACAGATTATACAATCTGCCACTTCAATCAGGTCACTTTAAGTTACGAGTCAACTTCTGGTGAATTCAGAAACTATGCTGTCGCTTCTTTTGTAACAACTGTGAACTGTGAAGTAATTAAAACTAAAGGCCGTGACATCAACTTAAATAGTCGTTTTTACAATTCTGTTTCTGTGTGGATTAAACAAAGAACGGAGCCATGGTTGGCTGTTTCCAGTCTTTACGCTAAACTAAGCTAAGCTAAGCTAAGCTAAGCTAAGCCAAGCCAAGCTAAGCTAACTGCCTTCAGTCGCTAGCTCCATTCTTCACATACAGGCATGAGAGTGGTACCAATTTTCTCATCTCACTCCGGGAAAGAAAGCAAATAAGTCCAGAAGAACTATCCCCTCTTCAGAACCACCGAGCTGTCGCCCACAACTCAGACAGGCTCCCTTGGTGTGTGGGACTAAAGTTGATTTATTCACTTACCTATGACAAGGTGAGTTCGGACTGTTGTTAACACAATTTTTGACCACAGGACTGTTTGTGCAGTACGTGTACTCACCACAGACAGCCGTTGTAGTGGGTGTACGACATTAAGTGGATGTCTTGACAGTTCAGACTCTAAAATAATCACCAAGATCTCCACTTCTTGCTTATCTTTTTTTTTTACCTCTAGAACAATCTCCTTTACTTATTGTCTCCATACATGACTCTGAGTCTTGTACAGCCTTGAGGTGAGAGCAAATTTTATTAGTCAAGGCCCGCGGACATACTGTATATTCGCCCCTCAATTTGTCCCCCTCAGGGCAAATTTGCTTGTATTTTTGCTTTTGTATTGACGTTATATGCAATCGACCACTGAGTCAGACAGATCAGGTCATTTTTTTACATAGAAACAGTTTAATTACTGTTTTTAAAAAAGTTGTTTCCAACCTAATGGGTTGTAAAATTGAGACACTGCAAGATGAAAGCGGAACATACGGTACATTTTTACATCTTTAGTCTTCTGGATATTTTCAAATCATCTCACAAGTCTCACGGATAAAATGTTTGAGCGGCGCAAAAACTACCGTCGATCCCCATATTCCTACACACCGCACCAGTCACTGTATCAGCCTGCCGTAGGCTAATACGGACACCCAGCAAAGATGAAGAGCAGAGGGGGAAGAGCACAGTCTGAGGAAATACTGGGAGTAAACACTAGTTCAGCCCTGCTTTATCATTCCGGGCAGACGCATCTGACATTAATACAAATCTTAGAGTGCCTTCTTATTTTCCTAGATCCCAACACACCGTTAAAGGTCTTTGCCGGTAGCACCAGTTGGCAGGTGGTTGATTGGTTAAGGAAAATCTGAATCCTCGCCTGACGGAAAACGGCTAGCACCAGACTGTCATCGGCCTGGGAACTACGGCATGCAGGCTGAAGACATTTTAAATAGGCTAAAGAGACTCTCTGTTATCCTGGCTACCTGCTTAATCCTCACCTCAGAGAGATAAAGAGGTCAAACTGACACTCACCTTCACGTAGCAAGAAACCAGACGAAGAACTGATCCTAGCATTTACAGTCAGACTGAATAAACCTTTCAGTCACACCTTTGAACTTTGTGCAGAGGATGGAAATAGGGTCAGAAGGTTAAACATTTAAGCAAACATTTAAAGAAAGACCATGCCAAACATGTTTCTGAAACACAGCTATTTTTGTCCAGAGCCTGGCTGTTGTTGTTACAGTGAGGTAACCTCTCTGTCATTAATCTGCATTTGCACCTTGGACAGTGGCACGATTGTTGCTGCCAGACGGGCTGGTTTGAGTATTTCTGAAAGTGACTGATGTCTTGGCATTTACACACACAACAGTCTCTAGAGTTTTTACTCATAATGGGGCCAAAAACAAAAATACCTCCAGACAGCGGCATTTGTGCAGACGGAAACGCCTTGTTGATGAAAGAGGTCAGAGGAGAACGGCCAGACTGGTTGGAGCTGAGAGAAAGGTTACGGTAACTCAGACAACAAGAAAATCCTCTCGGGATGCACAACACGCCAAACCGTGAGGCGATGGACTACAGCAGCAGAAGACCACGTCGGGTTCCACTCCTGTCAGCTAAGAACGGAGATCTTAAGCTGCAGTGGACGCAGGCTCACCAACACTGGACAGCTGAAGACTGGAAAAACGTAGCCTGGTCTGATTAATCTGGATTCCTGCCGAGGCAGCAGATATTAGCGTCAGAATTTGGCGTCAACAGCATGAAACCATGGACCCAACCTGCCTCGTGTCAACAGTCCAGGCTGCTGCTGGTGGCGTAACAGTGCGGGGAAGGTTTTCTTGGCAAACCTTGGGCCCCTTAACACCAATCAATCATGGTTTTAATGTCACAGCCTGTCTGAGTGTTGTTGCTGACCATGTGCTTCCCTTTCTGGCCACAGTTCACCACCTTCTGGTGGCTGCTTCCAGCAGGATAATGTTCCATGTCACAAAGCAAAAGTCGTCTCAAACTGGTTTCATGAACATGACAATGGAATGGAATGGAAATGTATTTAAGGAATATATTTTAACTGGGGTTTTTTATGAGTAGGAATGCCCAGCAATCCCTGCCGTTACAGTATTTCTGCTGAAAAGTTTAATTTTCTCAACGACTCTTAGAGGGATTTCCACGAAAGTTTGAACAGACATTCGTGGCTCCTGGACGATGAATTCAAATCACTTGGGTGGTGCCCTGACTTTTCGTCTGGCGCCACCATGTTGTCAACATTTTAATTTGGGTTATGATCAAATATAAACCAAATTACTCCATTCCCGTAAGCCTCAGCTGTCCCTGTTTTCTGCCTACAGGCCAGGAGGGGAGCGGGTCGGACGAGTCCTGCGACAACTTCACAGACCTCAACCTGTCCCACTGCTTCATGGGAACCAGCCTGTACGTCCGGCTGCTCCTCTACACCCGCTCCAACCTCGACTGCGGCCGTGAGATCAACCACCACCACTTGTCCTCACAGCCTCTCTTCAATCTCAGCCGCCCCACCGCCTTTGTCATCCACGGCTACCGGCCCACCGGAGCGCCGCCGATCTGGATCAACCACATAGTCCACCTGTTGGCCAAGCAGGAGGACATGAACGTCATCGTGGTGGACTGGAACAAGGGGGCAGCAAACCTGAACTACTTAACTGCTGTGGCCTACACGAGGGAGGCTGCCTATAACCTGACCGGGTTCATCATGACTATGGAGGTGACACATTTCTGTATTTAAATATCAGCATCTTTATTTGAGAACAAGAGTGACAAACCCCAAAAAAACCATCACCAATAGGATGATAATGCTGCTTTGTGACTGCTGGATGTGTAAATATGCAACTGTTTTCTTACACATAAGCAAAAACAGCTTAATTAAGTGACAGTTTGTTAGTTTTGGTGTAATCACCAAGACTTTGTTTGACACAGTGTACTTGCCCTTTTAACTAAGAGCTAAAGGGAGTTTTACTTTACTTATGTTTTATTTTATTTTACTTTTCTCAACTTCTGAATGACAAACAAGATTAAAATAAAGATTTCAACATTTGCAAGTTCAGGTCAGGGTTTCCATCAGAAAACTGCTTAGTCGAGGTAAAAAGCCTCACAGATCTCAACTTATCACATCTAATGATCGACTTAGTAGGTAAATGACGGCCTAGATAACCCCCACACTCCCACCCGGGTACCACTCCTTCCAGACCAAATTTCTTTCTTAGTGGGATTTTTCAAATTTTCATTTATTTAAATGACTGTTCTGTTCTTTTGTCCATTCTGCCCGAGAGAGTACACTACCTACGTTCTGTTGGCCAAAAAGCAGATAAATTTATATATACTGGGTCTTAAAAAATGCTGGTATAAATACTGGCCTAATGTCAAAAAGCCTCTGTGAGTAAAATACACAGACATATTTATTTACGTTTTTGGGTTAAAACACAAAATGAAGACCATAAACCATCAGTCCACCAGCCATTTCAGCAGTAAGACGGGAGCTGAAAAGAGAGTGCCTTGAGAGTAACGGTGGGTTTTGAATTTTGTGTGTCTGCAGGAGGAAGGAGCCTCCCTGAGTTCAGTCCACCTCATCGGCGTCAGTCTGGGAGCTCACCTGGCCGGATTTGTGGGTGCAAACCTGAAGGGAAAGATCGGACGCATCACAGGTAAAATGATCGACAAGCAGGAGAACGCGAACTTATGGCAGAGGAGTGGTAAAAGGAAAAAGGAAAAAGTTCAGTGCACAGACTTCCAGCGAGAAGAGTTTTAGGTTTTAAGGTTTAAAGATAAATCAGGACGATAACGACAAAATGTAAATTTAAAGTTTCCCATTATTTATACACTGACAGCACAGAAGTACTGAGATTTAAATGCACTGATAAATGGTGAAAAACAGAAAATCATTCAAACCCTAGATAGATTTTAAAACTTGCTTTTAACTAGAAACTTTGACTATATTTTAACCATCATGTTATTATTTTAAACTTCTTTGTTTTCTCTTCTTATTATCCTGTCTGCTGTTTTTAATGTTCCTATTTCTTGCACCTGTCTTTTTATGGAGATTTTTTCCCCTGATCTTTTGTGAATCACATTGTGTTGGATCTATTTTTATTAAGTGTTTTATTATTATTGTGTTAATAAATAATTTCCGGAAAACATAAATACAGTACGTTACTGAGCAGAGCAACATACTACCTTTAAGCACAATCGCAAACAACTCAGGTTAAATTATAAATAAAACATGCACATTGAAATGGGTTTATTTTCAGTCACTTGTGCCAGTGGCTTACAGGTAAATTTTAGAGCCACCCACAACCTGCCAAATGAGGTGCAATTCAACTGAAAGAACACTGGTGTGAATTAAACTCAAACATGTGTGTGTGCCAATTTTGAAGGGATAAACACCTTATACAAACATACCTTGTACAAAAAAACAAAAAAACAAAAAAAAAAAAAACAGGAACACCTGGGTTTGGTGTCAAAATGTAAGGTTTAAAAAAAGAGTAAAGCCTTACCGGACTCTGTCCTCCGTTCTCTCCAGGTCTGGACCCGGCAGGGCCGATGTTCACCAGCGCCATCCCGGAGGAGAGGCTGGACCCCTCAGACGCCATGTTTGTGGACGTGCTGCACACCGACATGAACTGTGAGCATCCAAAAGTCAACTTTACGGGCAAGAAAAATCATTTGGCTGAGGTGTGATTTCGAATATCACATTTCACAAGACTGAGGTTCCTCCTCTGATCATTTCGTTTATTGTAAATTGAGGTGACTGTGTAGAAATCCATATGCGATAAATCAACATGTGACAGTGGCCAGTTTTACTCTCGGTACCGAATCTGTATTTTCTGGGTTTTCTATGTGCAGCATTTGGACTGACGGGAGCTCACGGTCACATCGACTTCTATGCCAATGGTGGAGCCGACCAACCGGGATGTCCCAAAACCATCTTTGCAGGTAAACAAACAACCACACACACACACACACACACACACACACACACGGGCAGGCAGAAAGAAATGCATTCACACACACTCATCAACACACGAACACGCTCACTTTCGGTGTCCCCTCTTTGTCCGACAGGTAAATCTTACTTCGTGTGTGACCACCAGCGCTCGGTGTTTCTGTTCTTGTGTGCTCTGAACCGCACCTGCAGCCTCACAGGTTACCCCTGCTCGTCCTACAGCGATTTCGTGGACGCGAGATGTCTGCAGTGTGAGGCCTTTAAACCCGCTTCCTGCCCTGTGCTCGGTAGGTGGTGAAAAGCTGGGACTGACAACAAGAATAAAACAATATTTCTCAGGGTACATATTATATTATACTATAATTCACTCAAGCCAATAGATTTTTCCCACTTGTTCCACCATGAACTATCTTTACATGCAAAAAAAATAAAATAAAAATAAAATAAAAAAAATATTTTCCTCTAAGTAAACAGGATTTTTCTGTTTACTTCCTTTAAAGGCCGTGTAAACCCTCACAGGTGTATTTTAGTCATTTTTACTGATTAGACCTCTGCTCTGTTTGAATTGCGTGAGGCCAATGCAGCTGGTATCGTTGCCGGGGGAGGCCAAAAAAAACCTGCTCGGCACAGCATCAGTTGGAGTCAGGTGGCGTGGTTTCCACTCGTTTCTATTAAGCACATAACAGCGCATGGTTCTTGTGCCAACTCGGGTCGTCGGCTCTGTGTGGCATGTGAACAAAGCACCACGTGCTTTGTACCAACGGCGTCGTAAACAACACAGACTAACGGACTCCTTATCGGAGTCATACATCAGTCAAATCGTAACACGCAGACGTAATCCAGTGACAGTTGTCTCTACATCCACTGGCTCACTGAAAACAGGCACTTGTAATGGCTGATTCGTCAGACTTTTAATTTGGACAGTTTGCCAAGATATAAACAAGTATAGGCTGAAAAAAAAAAATGGTGCTCAAGTTGTAGCCCACAGCTAACTCACTATACTTTCTGTTTACACTCCCCAAAAGCCCCCAGATCGTGGGAACTGTAGTTCCAAATCTTAGAGCATGACTCTAAGAGAATGGGGGGACACACAGTATGGGAGTGGTTTGATATTGTAGAAACGACACTGTTTTCTTAATCTTCTTAATCTATTTATCAGTGAATACAGTGAGTATGCTTTATTTACAGAAACACAACTTTATTCGTGTATCATGTTGAGTCAAGCTGAGAAAACCGACTGAAACTTCTGGGCTTTCACACGGCATCTCATTCATGTCCGTGGCCCATAAAAACACTTTCAGAACTGAATTTTTAATATTACTAGTGACTTACAGGCAGACTTTCAATGAAAAAGGCACAAAAACGAATTGGAATAAACCCACTTTACATGTAACGATACTGCATTTTAGTTTTATTTCTCACATTTTCCTGCTGGATTTGTGCGTATAAATAATGACACAATTTTTCTTTCGCAACCCAAAAACTGTTCTATAATGATATTTTGAGCGATTATGACTAAAGATTTGTACATTTTTACAGGTGTCACCTTTCTTGAATTTTGGTTTTTTTGCAGCCTTATATTTTGTTTTAAAATCGACAAAATGAGAAGTCCGACTTATAGCTGAGATTGTGCCGAGAAAAAAAGCATACCACGTATGTGGGGGTAACGACAGTTTAACCCCTCAACAGACACCCCCCCCCCTCAATATTTGCACACCAGTCTGAAAATAAGGTACCCGAAATAAAAAATGGTTTCCATTCTTCAGCCTTTTTAATTACAGTCACAACCTTGGTCTCCTTTGAAAGGCAACTCTTTAAATTTTACAACCAAAAAGTCAGAATGAGTCTAAGAGATACTGAACCGGAGCTACAGAGGCGCAAACATGGTAGCGGCTGAGGTAATTTGCACCGTTGGTCAGTAAAACATGACGTGCGGCACGTTCTACCGAACGCACCGCAGCGTCCGAGCTCCTCCCATGACTGATGATGTCTGATCACCCGTACGGTCTCACCTGCAGGTTATGATGTCAGCAAGTGGCGAGAGACTCTGCTGCGACTGGGACAGACCAAAGTCTTCTTCAGCACCACCGCGACGCTGCCCTACAGGAGTGAGTCCAATCTCAGACAAATCTGAGAGGAAACATAATTCACGTCACAGGACACAGATTTACTGCAGCGGCCGGTTTTTATGCAGACCACTCTGCTTCATGCTGTTATCAAAACTCTGCTGCGACATTACTGATGGACGTGTGGAGAAAAGTACCACACGTCTGAACCCACTGACAGCAGCAGTCTCCTGCTCTATGTAACCAAAGCTAAAGGGTCGGTTCACCCAAATTACAGAAACAAATTTTCTGACTTACTGTCCCTGTGTAGTGGCTTTGTTGCAGTGCAGATGGTTATTTGCTCTTATTGGTCCAGGTTTTTTTTTTGTTGCGTTAATCTATTAATGAAATTTCTGCTTCCAGCTCTTTTCAACAAAGGTGAATTTGATTTATTTTTTCATGAAAAAATTATCATATACATGATATTATAAGCACAGAAAGACTTTACACGATCACAATTTTACCCACATATTCAGAAATGTAGTATGAATTCAAAGCCAACAGATGCTTATTCAGGAGAGGCAGGAAACTACGAGTTTATAATACGACTCTCTTAAAGGACTAAAGGAAAGATAAACAAAATTACGTGGAATTTAATGGAAATTAATGTTTTCCAGTCACTATTTCTTCAGTAGAAAGTAGTTCCTACTAAAACTGCCCACAGGGGTTTGAGACCCTGACGCTGTTCCCGGTACGAGTCCAACTGGTTGTTGTGCTTGTTGTATTTATGTCATCTCTAGCCTCCCTCGCTCTCTCTCTCACACACTTCCAGTCACCTCTCTACTGCCCACAGTCAAAATAAAGGTCTGAGAGTTATCCAGAGTAACAGGGACAGTTTCTGAAAAAGGGTTTGCTGTTAAACCTTTTTTGTTTTTCAATATGATTTTTCAACCCTGCGTGCGCCACAAACAAAATTCAGTTCACCTGCATTGTATCTGAGTGGAGGCAGAAATCAAAACACAACTGAAACTATATCTGTGGGATTATTTAATATTAGGGGTAAAAACAGTTTTATAATTTTGCAGTTTGGCTGATTTGACCCTGGTAGAAATGGTAGAAAGTAACTGAGATGATTTGCACCAATTCCTGTACTTAAGCACAATTTTGAGGCATCTGTACCTGAATATTTCCATTTTCTACTACTTTCACTTTATTACACTTCAGAGGGAATTACTGTGCTTTTACTTTTCCACGGTTATTTGACAGGTATAGCGATTTTGAAGATTGAGATTTTACGTTTAAAACATGTAATTATCTTATACAATATTTTTACAAACTGCTCACCAGCAGTAAAAAATGAGAAAAACTTTGACCACATACAACGTTGAAATGCTACTTCAACAACAGCTAATATTCTGACGACATAATGTATACGGTGAATACAGTTTCTGCAAAGAGTACTTTTACCTTAAGATTCTTTAAGTACTTTTTCCACCTGATACTTGCAGGATGCAGGACTTTTACTTGGAACTGAGCTTTTAAATAAAATGATCTCCTTTCCATTATTAACCGGTGTTGCCTGGCACGTTTTGAGGAACTGATTCGGGACCATAATACCGTCTGTGTCCTGTGTGTGGCAGAGCTGAGCTACAGAGTGGACATGGTGACCTGGAACCAGTACCTCCGCTGGGGGGTCGTCTACATCCGTCTACACAGCGGCAGACACTTCACAGAGACCAGAATAGACCAGTGAGTCTGTCAGTAGAACACCTCAAATTAGCCACTGGGGAAAAGCAACATCCAGAGATTATATATCACACAATCACAAAGAGAAACGCGCATGGCTTTAATAAAAAGTAGGAAAAATATATCCGACTTCAATGAGACACCTAAGATTTAGAGTGAATACATAATGACCAAATGTAGATATTTTTGTTGAACTAATCCTTTAACATTTGCATGTGACTTCGTGTCCGTCAACATTTTATTTTGCTGAATCTGATCACAGCTGTTTCTTTTGTCTCTAACTTAGAAAATTTATTTTACCAACCTTTATTTTTCGGTCTTCACATTAATGCAGTTAAACTCGTTCACAGCTGAATGCTTAAAAAGCCGGAATTTAAATTAAAGGAATTAACATGTTTGAAAAAAAAAAGAAAAAAAAAGAAAAGTAAGTGCTTTTAAAGTTTACATCCACTCTATCCGTCACTGCAGGATCCGAAAATATTTTATCTGTTACCGAGTACACAAGTTAATTAATTATCTTGTTATGACAGTTATTTTCACTTGATGACCTGATCTAAAAAAAAAAAAAAAAAAAAAGGTTATTATCATGAGAAAATGACACTTTTTTCAATTCGTTGATCGCGTGATCATTAACTAATGGACTCAGGATAATAGGATAAAATGAAATTCCTGCATCCATGGCCACTCTGGGCTTCCGTACATCACCCTCTAAAGGTCCTGGCATGTTTAGTGGCATCATTCCATCCAAAAGCCTTGTTCAACAACCTTCAGATGAAAGCGCTAGTTTTATTTATTTATTTCATTTTATGAACTTAAAATTCTCCTCCCTCTTTGCTCCCAGTAAACTCTTCCGGTTGGAGCAGTACACCTCCACCCGCCTGCTGGCCCAGTTCGACGAGGAACTGCCGCACGTCCAAAAGATCTCCCTGCGCATCAACACGGGCAACGTGATCGGCCCTCGATACAAAATCAGGCTGCTGCGAATTCGCTTCACGCCGCTGGAACGTCCCGAGAGGTCAGTCCTCAGCCCACGTTGCTGTTCATTACCGGAGCCAGTTCGTATTTTTAGATTGTTTTTCATTTCATGAGGTAGCCAGTGTCAGTCGGTGTGTCCCAGTTTCATATTAGAGATTGGTTATACTAAGCTTCACAAATAGAGCGCGAAATGTTTTTCCAAGGATTTAGTTGTCTTTCTTTTTTATTTTGGTTTTCACAAAGCTGTTTCACAACTACAGCATCCAAGATTCAACTTTTTACTCCATTTCAATTGTACAATGCACCACGAGAAAATCGTCCATCAAAACCACACCCAATAATCAAGCATTTTTAGTCTGCAGGCTGACTTTTTTTTTGCCTCTTTTTTTGAACAGATACTCACAATCTACTTAAGAGTTACGCTGCCGTATAGAACTGGGACATAGCTAGTGTCTCGCTCAGGGGCACACGGCTGCTTGACACTTGACCCCTGACCTCTGACCACCTCCAACCACCAGGCCATCCTTCTGCTACCGTTGTTCTCTCTTCTGAGCTTAGATTTTTTTGCCCATAAATTTCCAATTAAGTTTCTTAAACACTTCTTTGAACACCAGACACTACCGAGCGTAAAAGTTCATTCTTGACCCTTGGAAACAGTAGTTTGACAAAAATAAATAAATAAATAAATAACCTTACCTCACTTTGGAACTATTTGGAGTGACTACTGAGTAGACTTTGAGGTTTTTTGTCTAACCACGTATTGTATGGTTTAAAGGTAATATTTGGTTTGGTTTTATTGTTTTTTTTAAAATATACACAGACCCAATCGCTTCTTAAAATACACAGCTCACTAAAATGTTGTGGCCAAATGAGTCTGCAAAGATGTGATCAAATAAAAGTTCTAGAAATAGAGGTGAGCCAGAAAAACTCACGCCTGGTTAGCTCATTTTCAACCAATGAGATTTTTTTTTCCACGTGTCACATAGAAAAACTGCAGCCCCTACATGTCTGTAGAGCGAGGTACTGATTATTTTCTCAGTCTATCCATTAACCGCTTGTTCTACAGTCTAAAACACTGAAAAATATCCATCACAGTTTCCCAAAGCCCAAGGTGACGTCTTCACAGTGTAAAACCCAATGATATTCAGTTTACTGTCGTATAAGAGAAAAAAAAGCAGCTAATTCTTACAGTGGAGAAACTCAAACCAGAAAATGTTTATCATATTTGCTTGAAAAATGACTTAATCAATTATGAAAAGTCTTAATTAATTAGGGTGTGAATCTTCCTTTCCTCTCCTTCAGGCCTTTAATGTGCCGCTTTGACATCATCATGGAGGAGAACATGGAGGTGGCGTTTCGACCTCTGCCCTGCGACTCCCGCCTCTGACTCCCTGACCAGACAGTCTTCTCCCTCTATGAAAACACATCTTAACTCACCCCTAACCCTGCTGAAGGACCCCCCAGACGTCCTCCGGATGCTACAGGGTGTCCAGGCCCCCAGGTGGACCTCCAGGGGCCCCGCAGGAGGAGCCGCGGCCTCCTCACTGGCTGATGGAGACGACCAAGCCGGTGCTGTGGGTAACTCCCGGTTACTGGAATGTCAGCATATTGTTATGTACGACTGAAGCCACATCTCTGCTGGTGCTGACGGGATTTCTGTAAAGCTGATAAGAATGACTCATGATAAGCTGTGAGATCAGGACACACAGCGACAAGATTTGTCGTGAGATTAAGAGAAGATCTGCCGCAGGAGAGGCTTGACGTCACGGTGAGGTCAGTTCTCTCGATTGGATGGATCCTCAGAAACCCCTTCACCCCTAACTGCAGTGAACCTGTCAGTACTACTACACATCCATCACTTAGTACAACACAATATACAGATAGGAGAGTCACAAAAAAAAAAAAAATGTTGATTGATTTATAAACCCATTATCTAAAAGGAGTCATAGTCAGTCACAAACTTTTAGCATTAAGTCTGATTTCAAGGACTCATGAAACATAGAATCATGTATTTAGTTAGAAAAGAGAGACAGGCATTCAAAAAAATAGATTTAACATATCATACGTCTCATATTCTGATTTACAGAATAAATTTGGGCAATAATTAAATAACAGTAGATTTGCTCGCAATTTTTATATTAAGTTTTTCCTCTTTTTGGTCCAAAATGTGGTCCACGCGTAGCATTTCCTCTGCGGAACAGCTGATAACATGTAAAATGTCCAGTAAAGAAACGTTCTTCAGGCGCTATGAGGCAGTGCAAGGAGGAAAGATACGTTTTAAGCCTTTTGTTTACTCAGGCACGTCAGCGGTACAAGAAAAACACTGCTTTTCCTGATCTGTGTCTGGCTAAATAAAGGAATAAAGGCTCTTACTATCACTTCTACTTGTGAAACTGCTCGTGCACTGTTTAAAAAAAAAAAAAAAACAATCTAATTTTATGATGGTTTCCCATGCTCCCCCCTTCAGAATCGACCACTGGAATAAATAAAAATGTATAGTGGATAAATAAATGTGTGTCATGATAAATACATGATCAGCCTGTGCCAGTGTGTAATCAACACTGGGTCCTGTACGCTACTGTACGTGGTCACCCTTAGGCCCCTTGATTAGCCAATGTGAAAATTTAATTAAAAATAAGCTGTTAATCTTGATTTTTCAAAGGTGGAAAACTCCATTTTTGATTGTGAATCCGTACGATCCGTACCTGAACCCTCGATCGGTTTCACTGCAGTTAAAAAGATTTTCTTTCCTCTGTGCCTTATACCAAGCGGTTCACCTTCAGGCTGAGAGCTGCTACTGTAACAGGGATGCTGCTATGAAGTCTGTCCACAGCGATACATAACCAGACGTAAGCTGTTTTACTGCAGTAGTCCTGCACTAAAGTGTGATGTTGTAAACTGTGAGTTTTATTTTGAAATCAACGGTAGCTAAGGATGAGTGTTTGTAGCTTGTTAATTGATCCCCAGAAGTTTTACACTAATCAAGTCTTCGGAGGTTAGAGGACTTGAGTGTTAGTCAGAGTGACAAAAAAACTGAGCAGCCAAAACTAAGATTTCCTCCATGTAAAACTGATGAAAAATGTGTCACAGTGTTGAAAAACTAAACTGTTGTCTTTTGTTTATTATGAATTTTCACCCATGTTTGAAATAAATACTAATCTCAAAACATATTTGAACAAATGCTCATTTACTTTATTTTTTTCCCAACACAGTTTCTGCAGATTTATTTTTAACTCATTTCATAAAGCTTTGACGTGACGCATGTTGAACTAGTTGAACATGTTGAACTTTGAGAGTGCAGGGCCGTTTTCTGCTGCCCAACCAGACTAAAAACAAGATTTGACTACGAGCCTCGAGAGCTAGACATTGCTGACGTTCCTCTACGGTGACGTCAACTCCACATGTTAACAAACACAGAGGTTCACTCACAGTGACCGAGCGGGGAGGTGGCCAGTGCCTTGCTCCAGCAAAGACCTCCGTGTGCCAAAGGTTTGAGTTTTCTCATGATGAAAAACATTCGTCACACCATCGCTGACACTTTGGTTGTTATTAAAGCTGCTATTATTCATTCATTCTTAAACATTTAGATTTGATGCATTTTTTTTGTCAACAGTAAAATCAACATCTTTGGATTTTGGACCGTTGGTCGGACAAAACAAGAGATTTGAAGATGTCACCTTGGGCTGTGGGAAACTCTAACAGTCATTTTTCAGTATTTTTTGACCTTTTGCAGCCATAATGATTAACAGATTGCGGAAAAAAAAAATTGGCAGATAAACCGATAACGAAAACAACTTTTTTTCCTTTTTCATCAAACCGACTCCATGCCGCTTCTAAGGTTCACACGGAGCAGGAAGCATCAGATCTGTGCCATCTAATCTAAGCTGTAGTGCGAACGCGGCCACAGAAAATTACACGGCAAGGCTGCAAGCTGCGATCTAAGGGCAGCTGCTACTGGCGGCTGCAAAAGTGTGAGACTTAAAACTGAAACACACAGTGAAATGTCTTTATCGGCTTCTTTCAATGTAAGAACCGCAGTGATCCTCGGAATTCTCTCAGTTGTACAATCGAGTGCATGGGATCAGAATTTGGTGTTCAAACTTGTCACGTTACTCGGAGGGACACTTTGATATGTCACAGTAAGGAAACCACAGGTGTAAACAATAAAATTTCAGACTCCCGATATTGTGCACGCTGACTCAATATCACAGCTTACTGGGCTACGTGAATACAACAGACCCATCATTAACGTCAGCAGTAATGCGTGTGCTTTTCCTACTGCGACGCGTCAACTTGTCTGCGGTGGAAAATGCCTCATTTAAAAAGTGACCAGGTCAGTATACTTCACGGATTTATGTCACTGCAAACCCAGAGTCACTCCCAATGAGCAACGAGGTTGACCTTTGAAACACCAACGACACTCGAGACAAAATCAAAATGACAAATGTTTTATTTGGACAGTAACAACTGGTGAGCAGTGTGTGATGTCTGCTCATGTGTCACTGACAGTGAGGCTGGCATAACGGAATATTAATACAGACGAGATACAACGGAGACAGAGAGAAAACAGCAGGACTCAAGACACAGTGTGTGTTAATTAACAGAGCTATGTCATCAACAAGCAGCTATAACTGGGTGGGAGGATGCGTTGATGACCTGACGGCAGGAATAAATTAATGAGTGTACAATCACGGTCATTTATCGTCCCATAACTTCACATGAGCACAGTGCATTTTTTTTCAGTTTCAGCTTTAACATCTCCAACGATTCAGCTGCTGACGTTCAACCGACGTTGTCCAGATAAACGGCGAGTGTTTCATTTAAAAAAATTTATTCATTTTAATATTAGTTTTAAATGAAGACCACACAATAGAAATGTGAAAAAAGAGAAAGAAATCAATAACAGAAAGACGCACACACAAAAAAAAAAACAAGGATGGGAAGACAGAACAAGTTTGAGCAGGTCACAAATTTAAAGAATGTTAACCTGCAGCTCTGCAGGTATCAAGGAAGGTTTCACCTTCAATTTAATCAAATTCAATAAGTCTGCAGCCTGCACTCGCACAAGCACCAACAGAGCAGAGATCTCTTCACAGTTTGTTGGGTTTTTTTTTTTTTTTTTTAAACAATGTCACAGGCACAAATGGGCCCCTGACAAGGACGAAATACTTCCTTTAAATGGCTGGTTTTTCTACAAGATGTGTTATCAGTCATGAAAAAAAAAAAAAAAAAAAAATCAGCAACATCCAAAAGAAATACCTTTCCATTGTCCAATCACCAGTTAGGACCTATGAATAGCAGAGATAAAAACAGAGAGAGAGAGGAGGTCAGAGAAGTTCGGGTCACGGCTGACAGGTGGGCCAGTGTAGAAAGCATGAAAATTAACAATAGAAGAGGATTTGACCAGTGTGAATGGAGAAAGAGGAGGCGAGAAGACGGGATTGTACGAGGTCAGGTATGATTAGGAGCCGATCACTGGGAGGGCGGGGGTCACATCGATAAAACGTTAACGTGTCTACCTGTCAAAGGGAATATTCCACGACCCGACAACCTCAGAGACTCAACATGAAGCTGCCAGGAGGAGGAGCGGGAGGCCTGCGGGGCCGTTACGCAACCACAACTGAGGGAGTTCAACACAGAGTAAATCTGACTAAATGTGTCACCGTGAGCCTGCGAGAGTAGCCGCGTGCAGCACGGGACACTGAACCGTGAGCCACCTGGCAGACGGTCGATAGTTTGGGTTGTCGCTGCCAAGACGGCAGGAAAAGTGAGACGTGGAGGAATAAATTATTTCTGACAGGATGCGTAAACATAATAGGAGTGGCAAAAGAGTTTTTGTTGTTTCATCACCAATTCTCTGGAACTTTTCCGTGAGAATGTTCTTTCTATTTTTCTTTCTTACGTATAAAATCGAGTTCAATTTCTTCTTCCATTCTCTGTCAAGAGTCATAGGATCCTCGTGCTGCAACTTGGTTTGTTTCCCCGAACTACCACCAAATACCTGAACCAGTCAGAATTCTGTTTCCATGGCTGGACCAGTAAGATTTAGCCTCCAACTCTCAGGCCGTCATGTTTTGACCCGTTACTACGCTCCCTACTTTTGCATGCCCCGAACAAACTACGCCCTTCTACTTTGCACTTGCAGAATATCGCATTTCTCACATTTCTGATTAGATTCTGGCACGCTGGGAAATTTTTATGCTCTTTTTTCAACACTTCCCAGTACTCACATTGAGAATATTTACTTGTTGCACATCAAAACAGCCATTCAGCCAGATTGCATTTTTCTTTATTCTTACACAGCGCAAAATACATGTGCAATGAGTTTTTCTCTGTTTGCTCCCAATCTGAATTTTTTGTGTGTTCATTTTAGATGTAGACCGTGAACTTTTCCTTAAGTGATCGTGACCGAATCACTTTTATGGCGGCATTAGTATGCTGGGGTGTTAAAGCTACCTGCAGGGTTGTTGCGGTTGCTCTGTCGCCTCATTGATCCAACCCGGCTACCGAAGCGATTGTTCCTGCGCTGGGAGCCTGTGTTCGGTCTGTACGAAGCTCCTCTCCTTGGCACCTGAGGAATAAAAGGAGAGAAAAAGGCTTGAAAGTCACTTTAATGTCTACGTGTTATCCATCCATCCATCGGTTGGATCACATGACTCAAAGGTCACGGGTGAAACGCCACTGTAAACCCACTCTTTAAACACTCACCATGCTGCCTTCTCGTCTCCTGCTTTGCTCCTCTGGCCAGGTGGAGAATCCTTCGTCCTCCATCTGATTCATCTTGTCCTTGTCACTGTACTCTAAATCCGGCTCACTGACACAAAACGAGCGTTAAGTTGCAGATAGTGGGAGAGAGCATCAGTGAATTCAGTTGCTTTTAGCGTTAACTGAAGAGAGAACTGCTGAAAAAGTGATTTTGTTTTTTTCCTGACACTCAAAAGCTGCTGTGGAGTAACTGTGTGTTTAGTTTTCTTATGACTCAGGCAAAACATCACTGATTTCCCCTGAGAAAACCGACACGGCAAAACCAAAAAGGCACGTGAACCGTCGCAGGGTTTTGTACACATGCTGCTAACAAAGGCCAAAAAAAAAAAAAAAAGTTTTACACTGCACACAGAAGAAAGTGCAGTCTCACCTGACTGGACCAAGGGTGCGCTGAGACATACTGCTCCCTGGTATTGTGACCTTTACCCCTTCCAGTCTCTCCTGCCTCCTCCTCTCCAGGTCATGCCTCAGGTCCCCCGGGCCTCGCACCGGCTGCTGGCTCAAACCCTGCCAGCGCAGCGTCAATACGGTTAATAGAACAATCGACCTCTGTATTCATCAGGAAAGTTATACACACACGGCAACTGAGAGGATGTTTTTCACTCCAAAGTTACAGCTGTTAATCAACGAGCCCCACACAGAGTTCAGGATGCCAAGACACCATTAGACAAAGAGTTGTTTATTAACCTGAATTGGTCCCAATCTGGAGAACAGAGGCTCGTCGTCATCAAGCAGCGAGTTCATATTTAAGCTGAAGCCTCTGCAGAGGAGAAAATTAAAAAACAGGGGAAAGGTCTCGACTTTTATTCACCAAGTTTAAAACAAACTTCACTGTTTCAATATTACTCTTAAGCTCTACGTCTTTTTCTGAAATTTCTTAGTGGAATGTTTCATTTTGCTTCGTCAGGCCATGCACTATTACGTCGGTACGTCTAGGAAGTCTGGAGACGACAAATAGTATGCCTGTCTGACACTTCAAGATGTACCGGTTTGAGCTGAACCTCTCGTCCAACGTCAGCTCCTCCGTCTCTTCTTCCGAGTAGCCGCCTTTTTGGGGAGCTGAGAAACGCTCAGTCAGGGTGACCCCCTCATCTCTGAAATACTGCTCTGCAAACACAGACAAGAGACATGAAAAATATGTCAATATCACACTCCCCATATATTTATACATGTGTTACGATAAATCTAAAGCTACGCAGGAACAGTACAGTTTATGTTCTGTGTATGTGCTTCGCTGCTAGCATCCAAATTTCAACACCAGTGACAGGTCCTGAGTGACAGGTTGCGAACACGGACAAGTGAATAGCATGCGCTGACTGTGCCCATTAGATAACTGCACCGATTTGACCTATCCTGCCAAGATTTAAAAGGATTTGAAGAGTTTAGCGTATGAGCTAGCGCAGCTGTTTCCTCAGGCTAGAAAGTGGAGGACCGGCTATGTGATGTTACTTGGGTGTAAACTCTATAAACAGCTGATGAGGCGTTGATTTTCTGACTTGCCCGTGTCTCGTGTGAGGTCTTGAACCCAATGTGGACTCAGTTCTGGTTTGTGCCTGTTAGCAGTGCTGGAAAGTTCATTTGATTTTGATTGAACAGCTCAACTTTAGTGAACACTCCAAACATTATAAACACTATTTGTTCTTTTATTTATTCTATACACATATATTTGTAATACAAGTTGTGGCACAACTCTGCCCGCTGTTTACTACCAAACATGATCTGTTCTGTATACAGGACCTTGTGTGTTTCATGGTTTTGAACTTTGTTTGTACTTTTGGTTTGTAAGGTTTATACTGATATACTGTACCTTCTTAGATTTTATATTTTAAAAGATTAAAATGTTTGGGGAGAATATATGTTTAACCCTTACAGATAATTTAAGTTATGAGACAGTAAGATATTGTATCTGGGATTGATAACTGAAGAAGCTGTGGTAACTAAAAACTGATATAAAGAGGAACCTCCCAGCGTTAAAAAAAGATGTATATAGAATGCACTATATGGTATAGTAAAACATATACAGTATATGAGGTGTAAAAACTGACGTTTTCCCTGAGGAATAAGGGGGAGACCCTTTTCACTGTAAAAATCACAACGCGACAGATACAGACAAGCCAGCGAATGCTGTGCTGACCTTTGACTTGGTGCACCAGCGTGATGATTTCCTGGGCAAAAGTCCCCGTGTGCATGGCCGACTCTCGGTACGTCCCAGAGTGCTCCAGCATCGGCAGGAAGTCCAGACGCTGACGACCCACGTTGACCAGGTCCAAAGAGAGCTGCCTGTCTGAGGAGTAACACAGCGGGCTGCAGAGGGGGAGCAGGGGAGGAGGAAGACGAAGGTTACAAAACAGCAGCAAAGAGGCAGATTTTGGTTCCCCTCAAGATTAGGAAGATGAGCCCTTGGGTGAATAAATACACAGAAGATAAATGACCTGGTGGATTTAATCTACTAGTTACTGTGACAGGGAATTCACCAGTTTGTACATGGCCATTCGTGTTTGGCTTAACAGCTGGAAAATGCCGTACGAGTTGGGTGAAGTAATTTTGTGGTCTTTGATGATTTCGGTGAAGTCTGACAGAGATATACTGCGAAACTCCATCTCTGTATTGCGGACACATGAACATCAGGGTGAGCTGACGATGACTGAGTTAGTCCTTCGAAAAACTTAAGTCTCCTCGTCAGTTTTAGAAGCCACCAATTACTTTGGCCGGAGGAAAAATAGCTTAAGACGAGACCATAAATGTACTCGACCGTGAGCATTTCTTCGAATATTTTAGATTAAAATATTAATTTGCATAAAAAGTAACTCTCTGTAAAAGAAGATGAATACAAGCAACAGCTTTACCTTACCCGACACACTTACCGTTCATGTGTTTCACAACCGACAATGTTTTCAGTTACTACATTCTACATGTTGACTAAAATGTGGGATATTCAACCTCCAAAGCGCACGGCATCATACGAATTCAGAATCTCTTAATGGATATTGATAGAGGCTTTAAGCAAAAGCCGGAGGAGACCAAGCGTGCCCCTCTTTCTTTAAACACACAGGTGAGTTAAAGGCAGGGTGAAAGTTCACACTTCTTTCCTTGTTTGATCCACTAAATTTCTCATTTTCTCTGGTTCTCGGTTCATCAGATATTTAAACCGCAGATTCCCACAGGGTGGACACAGAATCCAGTCAGTGTTTTATGACGTCTGCCACCTTTCAAAGCTGCCCAACAGGTTCTTCAGCACTTCACTTGATCCTTATGTAGCATTCTGGGGAGACTTGGCTCGATTTCCTTTAAATCCAAAAAAATCACTGACACTGTTGGTGACGTCAGTAGCTCCTTTTGATTGTTTGGATCAAATGTATTTTGTCTCCAGTGATTTAGATTCAAATTCTCTTTCTGACAGCACTGATGAAGTGGACGTTCCTCCTTTTACGAGCATTAATAGTTATGTTCATGGCCTGAATTTGTCTTTTTCTCGGATTCGTGACCATTACGTTTATGGCCTCAATTACTCGTGTAAACAACTTCAATCCCCTCCATTTTTCAGCATAGACGTTTTTTATGTTCATGGCTTTGATTTCTCCTTTTAACATCACAGATGTCGCTCTGGTGTCTCACTTTTCAGCACTGATGTATTTGGCTGCAATTTCTCCTTTCAACAGAACTGGTGATATTTACGCTCATTGCTCTAATTCCTCATTTTGACAGCACTGATGAGGCTGCAATCCCTCCATTTATAATCACCGATGATTGTGTTGATGTCTTTATTTCCTCTTGAGTTTGATTATTTTTATGTTCGTGGCTTCAATTTCTTCTTTAAACAGCTGGTATGAATTAACATTAATGCTGTGAAACTGAAATCTGTAAAGTATGCTTGTGGTTGGCATGTTTGTCTTCCTTAGCAGCTACTTTTGCAAGCAGCAGACCTCTTTTTTCTTTTCATCCATGAGTCCCTGTGGCCCGCTGGACAAGAACAAGACTCCTTAGTTATTCAAGTTTGTCTAAACTTGGATCTGTCTCAACATTCCCACAGTGGACATGCTTTAAATCCTCCTTCCAAAATAAGACTGATTAGATAAACACTCAAACATTCCAGGAGCATGTTTCAGTAGCTGCTCAATTAAGGCAAAACTTGATCTTCTTCAAACCATAAAAGCAAATACTCCCTGCTCTTCCACACAGGGAGAAAAAAAAAACAAAAAAAAACATGCTGGTAAACTATTTGACCTTGGCTGACGTGTTCTTCCCACTTGGCCCATAACCAATCAACATGTACAGGTGAACAAACATCTCTTGTTGAGCTAAAAAAAAAAACGCCCTCATCTTCCGTTGACATAATCAAATCATTGTCCTATTCGTCGTAGAGCACTCGGATAGATTTCTGCTTCAAAATATCCTTCCTTAACCACTTTCTTGGTTTCCCTCCAAGTGATACTGTTTTGTCATGAGGAAAATGATGTTGCCTAACAGTTAAGGCTTGCAAATCTGAACATCCTTGTTTTCACAGAGCGCCGTCTGTCTCTGCTTGCATTGTCTGACATCCCCTCTGAAACAAGAGGAGTGAACAGACATTTCCTCCCTACGTGTTAGTAGGGTTGGGTTTTACTTCTCCTGAATCCAGCTTTATGAAATCACTGAAAACTCTTCAGATGAGTCAGTGGCAACGGTGACAATCACCTCTACCAGAGGAGGCACATGTGGCATCAACCAGGAGCTGGTTAAATACAAAATGTTGGTGGTCGTCTCATAGATTTGGAGATTTAGAAGAACGAAGATGTTGCTTACCTGCAAAACACAATTCCTTCTGATCATAGTCAAGTGAGGATAGTTTTCCATCTTCAGTCAAATGTCACGTACCACGACACCATATTACTGAGTGATGACATAACGCAACATTTGGAGGGTGTGTGATTTCACAGTAGCATTTAGGTGAGAAAACTAGAGTAACAGGGAATCTATGCCTGGTTCAGGTCCTGTCAATATGCTCTTTGGCTTCACGGAAGGCAACGGGGGTCCATTTCTGCGGCCCATTCCTCGTCACTCCTGAGCGAGATTTTGCGGTCTTGCTTCTGCCGAGATCCCTGTGAAAAACGGACACATTTGATGGCCAGTGGAGGTTTTGTCTGCTGCCCTGGGGGGTGTACCTGCTGGCCATTGGTTAAATCCTGTCAGAACTTCCTCTCATACTTTGTCTATGCCATCTCCCCTTTCAGCTCTCTTCAAGTGACTTTACCGGTAAAGAAAAAAAAAAAAAAAAAAAAAGGACATTTGATGAAAAGCATGGCCATTATGGCAGTCTTCCACCAAACAGTGTTGCTTTCAATAATTGCTCCTTTTTGTCAGGTTATTGACGAAGCAACCGGAGCAGATGTGAATTTGTGGATACAGTCATCAGGAGTTGCTGTGCGTTTCTGTAGTCCTGATTCCTGAATGAATACCAGGTCTTTCAATTTCATCAGAGTATTTTATTTCCAGTTAATTCTTCCACACAAGCGTCAAGTGATGAGTGACTTCTCTTGTTTATGTAGAATCAGATGCAACTAAAAATCATTTTTATGAAGAAACACTTTGCTTCCAGGGGAATTTTCTCTATTTGAAAAGGTGATGTAGGCTTGTTTACAATGTGCTCACTTTCCCAAAATGCTCCAAAAGCTCAGCTTCATTAAGGCGTATTCCTACTGGGATTGGATTTCCTCCGGATGTATGAGCTTTTCCTGGGTCTTCAGTGTGAATAGCAGCATGTGTTTCTTTCTGCTGTTACGTCAACCCAACCAAGTTTTCATGCGAGCGGATCTTCACCTTTGTATGAAAATTCATTGTTACCTTGAAGAAACCTCTGCAAGGCGGATTTATTGGGTGAGGCAAAAGCACATATAATTTGGTAGAGGCCTCTTACCAGCAGTGCCTTACAATTGTTGATGTTTCATGCAATCATTCAGGATTTGCCAGTTTGGATCAAAGGTATTCTGTCTCCAGTGATTATCACTCTTTCAATTAAGTCTCCATCTTCCATTAGGCTGTTTCTTTCCTTTTCCTGCAGCAGCTTTCCATGAGCTTAGAAAGAGAAGTGTGAACTTTTACCACTCACCCTTGATACTTCCATTAAAAAAAACACTACCTGTTTTCGTTAACGGGTCGGCTCATGTCCACTTTGATGGTTAATGTTTCCTCCTTTACAGCGGTCATGTTACTGGTTTTCTGATCATTCCATCTCCGCTCCCTGTGACGGGGCATTTTAGGGTCCAAGTCATTCCTCGGTAGGTGTCGGTCCAGACTTCCAGGCCTGTCATTGTCCCACTGTTGAAGTCTTTCTTCTCCTGCCCAGTTAGGCTCCCCTTCGATGGGATCCTCGTAACAATCTTTCCTGAAGGGTCGGTACCCCGGTCTTTGCTCTTCATGAGGAAGATCCTGGTAATCCTGGGAGGAATGCTGTAAGTGTGGCTGATTCCTGGGTGGTCCAGTCCTTCCACCTTGTCCGCGATTCAACCTCCCTCTCGCAGGGCGTAGACCGCCCCTCCCCTTGTGGTCCACGGAACCATCTCTATTACCATATCTCATGGGGTTTGATCTATCTTGCGGCATAGGGCTCCTCCTAGCTTCGAGATACTTGGAGTCTCTCCAATTATCCTGAAAACGGCGTCCTCTCATGCCTTCCCGATCATCCGACCTGCTGTCCGATGTCCTGAAACGCTCCTGCGAGGAGCCTAGTGAACGGGGACTCCTCTGTCGATCAAAATCTGGGTCAAGATCTCTGCGATCGTCAAATTGTTCCCACCGCGGCGGTTTTCTGCTCTTTACGATACCGTGATCGTGTTCGATGACGAGTGGTCTCAAGTGCCGACTGTCTCCGTGGGGTAGGCTCTCCTGAATGTTTCCTCGAAACCCATCTCTGGGTGTGTCCACTGAGTAACGCTGTTCCCCAAAGTCCTCCTCATTCTTGTACCTGTGACAGCATAAGAGGAGGTAACATGGTTCAACAATGCCACATGGAACCGTCGCATCTTCACATCTGGTTTTACAGTTACATCTGACATGAGACCTCTCAGTCTATATCATTAAGTATTTGGATTTACCAACGTCACAGGAATTTTTAAAACTGCTTTTGCCATTGAAGCTGCCATTTGCATTAACAACTAGATTATTTACAACATAAGACATGCAGAAATGTTAAGGTACCAGAAGAGGCTGCGAGGAAAGAAAACTAGAAGACATGCAATAGTTTTTAGATTAGTGTTTTGTATTATGGAAAAGAAGGCAGGATGACAGACAGTGAGGGATTTTGCTGAGTGAAAAATAAGAAAGATGAGAATCCTCTGAATTCTTCGTTTCCTTTTCCCTGCGATAGTGCTGCAAAGCATTTCGATTAAAATTTACCCAAGGTGATTGGTGTCATCCATTTCTCTTCTTTGCCTTTTAAAGGTGGGGTTCCTCTCTTGGTGTGGATCCTCCCGTCGTCTGTCTCTGTTGGGACCCTGTGCGTTCCTCCTTCCTCTTTCCCTACCTGCTCCCCCTCTTTGGTCCTCTGTTCTCGCACTGGGACTGAGGTCTCTGAACCTCCCTCGACCTCTGCCCTGCTCCTCTCTCCAGCCCATCGCCGGCTCTCTCTGTTGGTGGTCTGTGTGAGACCTTGGTGTCTGTGGCAATCTTTCCCTCGCCGAACTCGGGGCGGAGTGGGGCAACCTCCCCCTGTTTTCAAAACTCCGGAAGTGTTCTCTTAACCCTCCTCTGCGTCTGTCTCCATCTCCTCCTACATTACGCAGCATGGAGAGCCTCCTGTCATCGTAGCCCATCACATCATAATGGGGCGATGGCCTCCTTCGGTAACACTCCTCCTCATCTGGACGACGTTGATGCCCAAACTGGCGGTCATCTGGGAAAGAAAGGGATCTTCTCTGGCCTTCTGGGTAAATGTCTTCGCTGAAGTAGTCCCAGTGTTCTTCAGAATCCTTTCTGTGGCGGTGACTCCTGTCCTTCGGATTTCCGTCCAGTTCTGCAAGGACTTTATAAGTATCAAAGCCAGGTTCCTCCCATGGAAACCTCCTGAAAAAATAAATATTGGAAAAGGAAATTTTTTTTATACAAAAGCAAAAATCAAAGTGGATGACTGCAAATCATCATTTCTGGGTTTAAATTTAGGACACAAATGTATGAAAAACAAAATTATGGGCAATGCATTTACCTGTAGTGTGGAGATCGCGACCGTGGTCTTGACATTTTGTCAACCTTCAAGAGAAGGAGAGGTTTTCGTTAAAGTTAACACTGCAGGCAAAACGCAACGATTCGCAGCACAGGCAGTTATTACTAAATTACTTCATATACCTAAATTATCGAGGAGAGCTGTCCTTTTACAGAGCACGACTGACGATTTACTAGACTGTCTAGATTCTGTCGACAGGGACAAGAGTGTCCCAAGTGTCACCTCTAGTAGCGTTAAAATTCACCCTAATATTTCTGTTATCTGTGTAACAGGGCACACCAGTTTTTAATATGAAATCTGAACAATCCTCAAAGCCAGAGGCTGAACAGCGGCGCAACAATCAACTGTAGCTACGATGTTATCTGGAGGCGAATCCTTGAGCTGCTCAAACAGGAAAAATAATCCAACGACAACTGCTCGAAGACTATCGTGATCATACTGGGATACCAGGGCATTTCCTGATTCACAAGTAGGGGTTGTCTCTAATATTCCGTCTTTACCTTCGCCGAAATAAATGGGCATCAAGTAGGACTGAGAGATCATTCAATATTAAAGTTTAACAACTCTCTGCAGCATCACATTGTGATGACCTTATTTTGTTCTAGAGGCAGTTTGAATTGTGCTTCTGAACGAGCTTTGATTAAAAACTAACAAAAAATTCGGAGCTGAAGGTCTTGTTTTGACAGTTTCGAAGAATTTGGTCTCATGTAATCCATATCACGATGTGGAGTGATATCAGAATATATCCTTACAAATACTTTGATGGCGATTTCAACCACATTGCCCAGCTCTACCGTGGGGCCGAGACCACAAGTCTCTCACAAAGTTTTTGACCGTCAAAACCTTCATGAGAGTAGGATCTAGACTGCACTGGTTTTAGCCGGGTGGACTTAATAAACTGGAAATTGATTGTAGGACAGAGAATCATTCATTCCACATGCGGGTTTTCTACTCAAGTTTCCCATCCGAGGGACGAAGTTGTCTGTTTGCAGATACTGTGTCCCCTCACGTGGAAAAAAATCTGTTTTCTATTTTGCATCAATCCACAGTGTACAGCTGCACCAATGAACCTTAGTGGCAGGCTGACTGAGCCTCTTCAGCCACGAAACGTCCTCTTTCAACCGTGACACGTATAGTATAGGGTCACAATTTGTTTTTGTATATTAACAGAAGCTCTGGCTCCTTACAGGGTTTCCGCGGGGTTTGCCAAGTCAGAGTTAAGGCCTTTTGAGACATTTTAAGACCACATAGCTTACCAATTTAAAACCTGTTTCACTTTCATACCAGCCAAAGTATGAACCACTAGCAATTAGAATAGAATTAACCACCATTGTTATAATGGTATTGGTAATTTATTATCATTACAAGTGCACTTATATTACATTTTTTGCCCTGCAGCGTATAACATTATCATTTATTATTAATTTAACACTGCCCGGATGAGCTGCAGCAAATAGATGGATGAATGGATTAATCAGTTAAAAAGGGTTAATTAAGGCATTAATTTTACATAAGGTTAAAGGTCTGGAACAAGCCAGTGCCGGACACCTTTTCGCTAGATTCACATACAGAAAAACCTTATCGCTAATGTCGCTTTTTAATTAACCTCAGGAGAGAAACTGGAAAATTAAACCGATGCTATTTACGCTAAGCTAGCGTTACGCAGTCGACTTACCTCCGTCCACGGCACACGCCAGGCTACCGCGGCTAACGTCAGCTAAAGCGAGGACGAGCACACCAAACCACCGCAGTATAACAGTTCCTAATGTTAAAATATAGCCCTGCGTGTTACCAAGTGCAACCGAAACCTAGCTAAAAGAAGCGCTGCGCTCTGCGCCGGAGTCAGGAAAATGGCTGTGTGGACGCTAACTTCTGTGTGGCCCCCGCAGAGCGCCACACGCGACGAGCTCAGCGCCTCCGCCAGACGGTCCTTTCAGAATAAAACTACCGGCCGTGCGAACCCGCGGCTCCACCGCAACGGAAAAATCTCCCGTGGACCGCGAACAGAGATTCATAAAGAAGGATCGTCTTACGTACGGCCCATGCCAGCGAGCAACAAAAAGGCAGTGATTGAAGTACTCATCACAAGAGTAACAATAGTATTACTGAAAATAACAGAGTGCTCATTGTGCAGATTGTTCCATTTAAAGATTTGGCTGATTCTGTTTCTGGATTATTTTCACAGGTGAATCATCATGTAAGAAACCTTTTTTTTTTTAAGGTTTTAATGTCTAATTTGAACTACTTCCTTTACTGTTTGTGACATGCATTGTATTTAATGAGCTGGTCAACTACAGTTGTTCGGTAAGGGTAGAAAAGAGTCTGGTTACGTGCCAGCAATGGATGTAACACAAAGCATGATTTGACAGCTTTTCTTGTGTCGAGCTAATACATCCTATGTGTATGGAAATCAATTTCCAATGAAATCAGAACCTTTCCATTAAAAATTATGACGCAACCCAAAATTTTAGGCAAACTAGAGCTCATAATTTGACCTATTCCTGTATCAGTCTCACGCTGTTGATTTAAAAAGTCATCATTCTGACTTGCTATTAGTATCTCATTGTCATTCTTTACATTTTATCCTTAATTCTTTTTTTTTCGGTGTTGGTATAATTACTAATATCGGGTTTTATGAAGTTGAAATCTGTCTCTCTAGAGGGACATTTGGAGAGAGATTTCACTGAGCCCCTCCAGGTGTAAAGTCTCCTCTGGAGCTCGAGAAGGGGGAACAATTTTTTTTTCTCAAGCTCAATAACAACAATAATAATCGCTGTCAATTCAAATGCCCAACGGCGGTGGCACGTTGTCAGATTGCTGTAGGGGTTTGATGTTCTGATTCTGGGGCAACTTCGGTGATGGTGATGATGATGATGAAGATGTTCCTACCATCCAATGTTGGCCAATCGGGTGACAGAAGTGTCTTATTTTGAAGGTGTAAAGGCCGGACAGGAAGCCGTGACCCCTCCTCAGTAAACACATTCTATCTAACGTCCCCAGGTTCTCCGCACGCAAGAAGTCATCATTCACTCCAACTTTTGCAGATCGGTTTTTAATTTCAGTGCAGCATTAAGTCAATACACAGTGAGATATAACGAGAAACAAAGGCGGCTGCTTTAAGCCCTACGCTAGACTTCTCATTCCATATTCATTATGAATGTCAAAGACTAAACATCCTATACAGACTTAAGAATCTGTAACATTTCCATCCAATCTGCCACCAGAGCTTTCTGTTTCCCATTATTGTACATTTGTTTTATTTATTCAGCTCACTGACACAAATGGCTTGATGAAGTTTATTGTTCTTTTTCAGCAGTTATCCATGCACCACATCTACAATGATATATTCCACCAAGCTGCAGTGTCACAGAGTTTAAGTACTATTAGGATAAACATTATGTCCTTTATTTTTACGTCATATACAAGGGGACCCAGCAGACCCTCTTACGATGAGTTTCGGGAGAATCTGGAAGCCGACAGGAGCGTGAAAATGTAAAACAACGCGCTGGAGGTCGCAGCAGTGACTGGGAAACACTTTTTTTTTCCCTCAGTGTGACACCTTGGAGCAGCAGGAGAGGCACCTTTTCCACAACAAGAAACTTTTTCAAGGACTCTCTTTGCACCTGGATCCGATTCTGGATCCAATTTTGGATCCTAGCCCCCCCCCCCTCCAAAAAAAGTCCTGTTGACATCATGCTTTCACCTCCACCATCCTTCATTACAGATTTATATAGGAATATGCACCGAATGAACACCATATAAAGTAAAATAAAGAAGGTGTTGAGGAGACAGAGCTCAAGTCCTCAGTATTATTTCTGATCATTCTGAAGGTTTATATTGGCATAAGGAGGGGTTTACATTCTACTATTACACACATACTACACATGTTGCATTTTTTAAAAAACTGATTCTAATATATCTGGCACCAGTCCATAACGTTGGGAAATCAAACACACAAAAATGTAAATGAACAGCTGAATAAATAGAATGTGGATTTCCTTAAATACTCAAACAACTGCACAGAGTTTGGTTGGTCAAGCATTCTTGATCAACCAGGTACCAAAACAAATGTACAAAAATGTCACAACCAAATAATTAAAAGGTCATTTTTCTTGATTACGCAGAAATTTGCTCAGAGTTTGGTTAATGGCCGGTCGAAACAACTAAAAGAACTTCAGATTCTACCTGACGTACCTGGTACCGGTGCATAACACAGGAAAATCAAATGTATAAAAATTACAACTGAACAGTTGAATGAATAGAATGCGATTTATGTTAAATATTCAGAAAATCGTTCAGAGTTCGGTTGGTGGTTGGACTGAATTTTTGCAGGCGGGTGTGGTTCTGCTGGGGGAATATAAACTTGTTACCTCAGTATTTCTAAAATCCTGATCATCCACAGAATCTGGGGCTTTTGGGGCCACTGAGGGTTCTGCAGCCCGTGGGCATTTGCACGAACGGTGATCCAACCCCGCTTTCACATAACCGTTGCCTTAGCTCCTGTATCTTTTAGTGGAAAAGGGCCTTTCGACAGCGAAAAGTGCAACATGCTTGATGAAACACAGCCTGAGGGTGAAGCACGGAGGGCAGGTGTTACAGTCGAAGATGCTGACTGCACAGAGGTTTAAGGCCTCAGAGGTGATGAGCTGCGAGGTGGTGACCGCTGTTTAACGCCAGAGTCTGTTTTGAATTGGTGAGGTATATTTTAGTCGGGGGAATGAGCTGAGGTGGAGATGTAAGCGTCTTCAGAGCAGTGAAACACACAACTACTGTTAAGTGCACACTATAAACTGCAGCTTGCGTGGTTACAGTCAGTGCCAGACAAATACACAACACACTGTGTCAATATTTTCCTGACCTGTGGATAAAAATACAGGACATTTTGAACCCCCCCCCATGTTTTCTTCACGTCCTTGCTGCGGATCGTTGCTAGTCCACAAAATGTCCATCACTTAGGTGTCGAGCAGCAGAGAAACCAAAGCTATAGGCTCTACGTGTTACGGGGCGACAGCGGGGCGATAATATCGGTTGCTGATGGTTTTTTTCTCCACCATCAGGATGATCGGAAATCTACAGCGGAACTGGGCGTTATAGAAGTAGGAGTCGCCGTCGGCAGCAGAGCAGGTCAGCGGTGAGATAAACACAGAGTAACCATCGGAAACACTGACGAGAAAGAGAAAAAAACTCCCACACACTGTTGAAGTACACAGCTACAACCACAGCCATAAAACAGCTCAACTAGCTAGCTAGTCCTCACTGAAGATGCTACACGGGATTCACACAGCAGCATCCGTGTTACGGCTTCCCTCCGGATAAACTGCTACAGAGCTGCTCCCTGTCCCTACGATGACAGACTCCGCCACCCAGTCAGGTCTATTTACAGAGCTTTACAAAAGCGGGGATGAGAGATTCAAGCGGATGACGCTCCAGTGATGTGTGGTGGCAATGCGGCCGGGCGATATTGGCTTCGACGGGGAACAGGTGGAGAGGAGATGCGCTGCGCATCTCGTCTACACCTTCAGACGACTGTTCGGGACAAAAAGGTCGAAATTGAGAAATTGAGTCCGATGAGATGTGCGAGATGTCTGAAATGCGAAAACATGTAAAAACGTGTGTAATCTGTAAATGAAAAGTGGGTTAATGTGTGCAGATTGGGGCTGACATTGACCTTGAACTAGTTTGATTCCCAACGGATGCCTTGCAAGATTTGTAACATGAACACAGGTTTAGTTTTCAAGAAAGCAAAGATTCCACTTCTTTTTTCAGAAGAATACTTATTTGCATGATTTTGTCAAATTCTGTTTGTGTGTCTAAGAGTAAGAATTGCCCGTTTGCACTGCCTGAAAATGTGGCCAAAAGCTTAACGGTTTGCGTGTGTGTGCGGTTTGGTGAAACGGATGAGAAATCAGGTGTTCAGCTGATGTCCCTTGTGGAAATGATGATTGTTGTTGTTGCAGATGGAGGCGATGGTCTCTTGGTCTGTTTCTCCTGGCTCCTGTTTCTACCGAACTCGCCAGCTCCTGAAAGAGGCCCTGAAAGACAAAGAGGAGACAAAACAGAAAACTGTTCAAAATTCTACTTCCTGTCGTCATTAGCCATGAAATGCCCTCAGATTTCTGCAGCAGCTCATTTCCCTGTCTGTTTTCATTTCGTGCATTTCCGGTTCAAAAAAGCCTAAAAGTTCTGTACATCTGTTATTTATTACTGCGACTGCAGGGATAAACACTTTTTTCTGGGTGTTGAATATTGTTTGTTTAGTTCTTAGTCCGTTTTTAGTCATTAAAAAAAACAATACGTAAATATGACGTGATATCGTGGTTTTACAGGGGGGTTACATGCTGGACCACTTTAGAATCAGCTGCTGGCTGGAGGTTCATATTTATCTTAGAGACGTGAGAGCGCGGTACCAGTCTTCACATCTAACTCTTGGCAAGAAAGTGAATAAGCATATTTCCGTATCATTGAACTTTTGGTCTTTTTATGTATTATTACCATGTCAATACCTTTGCACTACCCTCATTCCCACTACTAACCCAAGATTTTAGCACTATAACTTGCACATATTAAATAAATATAGAAATGTAACTATATCTCTTCCTTGTAATAACTGTGTGGTGTTTGTATCTGTCATGTTCATTTTTAGTTTACTGTTTTAGTCTACAGTAATTTTGTTTTGTAAATATGATTTAGGTTTCCTGTTCTATTTCTTCTTTTGGTGCTACTTTAATATGATTTTTTATATTTTATCGTACATTTTACTGTTTTATTCAATTCTAATTTAAACTCTGAATGTTTGTCTATGCATTTTCTGCGGAGGAGGCTACAACTGCATTTCATGGTGCAGTCCTCTATTGTATAACGACAATGACAACCTTCTCAAAATTGTAACTATTCCATTTAAGTTTAACTCCATCTGATTGTTGTACTCGCATAAAGGCTGAGATATCCTAACTTCTAATATGGGTCAAGCTTCTGAAATGCTGCATCCTACAATTCCCATGATGCAACTCGACAGCATCTATCGGCAGACGCTCGCTGCCTGTGTCTTTCCAACCCCATTCCCACAGACTATCCGTTAAAAAGGTGTAGTCTCCAAGCCCAAGCCAAGGTTTAACCCCTGATGTCATGAGTAAGGGTTATTTGTTCAGACTGGAGAAAGCTCCTCTAGAGGCACTGAACGCATCATACAACTGTTGCCACAGGCTGAGCAGTAGTAACCATGACGAGTAAACTGTCTTTGAGGCGTAAAAGAGGGGAAGTGGCTCTTTACCATCTGTTGGTCTGTCTCTACCTGGCTACTGGACGTCCAGTTTGCTCGGGCCGACGCTGTGGATGAGCTGGGAGGATTCGGACGCGGCGCTGTACGCTTGAATCAGCAGGTTCTTGTTGAGGTCTCCGACCGCGCTGCTGGCCTGCAGCTTTGGGTAGGGGGGCGTCTCCGCACCCTGTCCCTGTCCTCGCCCCTGGGCGTCAAGGTCCATCAGGTGCTCCAGGGGGCAGCCTTCTGTTCCCTCAGTGACGGGTGAAAACTCCTGAGCGCTCGCCTGCTCGTCCCTGGACACTGGACTGATGGAGACAGATGGAGAGCTTAAAGGAACAATGATGACGGAGACACAATATTTGATTTATTAGCACTGTTCAAAACGCAGCTGCAGTATTAAATCAATATTTAAAACCAATCAATCAGTCAGATGCAAAACTGGAAGAAAGAAAGAAGCCACAGAGGCTGATTGGTACCAGGGGAGTCACCTCAGTGCAGACAAAACTTGGCAGACACACTAAAATGAAGTAGAAATGAGCAGAGACATACAGGCAGCACGGAGAGGAGCTATGAAACAACTGGGAATCTGTTTGTTATACTCTGCATGTCGTTTCATTGAAACAACATGAAGAGTGAAGGCTAAAATTGATGTTATATTTTCAAAAGTCAATTCTCACACACAGACGAAAACATCTGAGAGTCACGTGGACGGTTAAAAGAGTCTGGGAGACACAAAACAAAGATGTCTCACCTGACGTCCATGGACTGGACTCCGTCAGACAGCTCGTCCACACAGCTCTTATTCTCCAGGGGTCCCAGCATGATGACGGGGGCCTCGGCAGGAATCGGGGCGTCCTCCTCCAAAGCGACCGGAGCCTCGGCTCTCATGTCGGATGCTGCGAAAACAAAGTTGTCGTCTGGTTCTTTTCAGAGCAAAACCATTACATATGTCAGAAGGGGAGGCAAAAAAATTCGGTACAATCTTAAATCTAAATTACACATGATCAAATATGCATGTTCCATCCCATAAATCGAGGAGTTCTGCTTTAATGTTCAAGTTAATGGAAATATAAAGTCTGCGGTGACTCTTACATTGTATTTTAAGATCAAGTGCAGTAAATGTGGTGTTCAGTGTATTGCTGAGACATTTCTTTCCAGATAACCTGTTTGACCGATTTCCCGCCCTGGTGCGTAACACTGCAGGGAGCGGCGTGTTTACTTTCCTCTGGGGCCACCTGTGCTGAGGAAACAGCAGTAATGTCAGCCACGGCAGGGCAGAGAGTGCGTCGCACGCCGCAGCATCCTTGGCGTCGTCGTTACTGCGATCGACCATGGGGAGGCACTGTCCCCCTGCCTGCCTAACACTGCTGAGTCACACTGCAGCTGAGACTGATCTCATTTCATTTCATAAAAAAACTAATTGTGTGGGAGAAACGGAAAAAAAAAAAACAAGGGGTTGTAACGGTATTTTTACAGCCGAATAAAAAACACGAAGAAAGTAAAAGAGAGAGGAGACTAAATTTAAACTGCGTTGGTGCAGATAATGAGGCCACCAGGGAGATGAGTGTGTGTGAGTGTGAGTGTGTGTGTGTGTATCAGAGGAAGGACATATTTAACATTCACCTGAGACACCAGAAGGAGGCTCCACTTCACTCTTCCTTGTTCTTTTCATAATCTCCTCAATTCTCTGTTAGAACACATAAAACACAGCTCGAAAGCAGACGCTACTGGTGTCACTGGAAATTTAGTAAATTTTCTGGAGCTTTTGGTCAGATTACTTGATCTTCATCAGCAGATGGAGTTTGCCCAGTTGCCATAAGACTGTAAATGTTCAAATTTCCATTTCATGGCTGAATGAAAAAATACATTTCTTCTGAATTTCTTTTCATGAAAACCAGGCCAAATCAATGTGCTGATGAAGCTCATGTGATTCGATAAAAAGCTCCAGAACAGGGACTTCATGCAGCTTGTGGTGGGATTGTTTTGCCAACTGCTGTTCGTAAGATTTACTAGAAGTAGTAGCATTACTGTTTTATGTTAGTCCCTTGCACTAGATATAGAGACAGGCCAGGGATTGGTTTAGAAGTGAATCCTGGTCTAGAATTTATGATCTTGGATCCCTCTGGTACCTTCTTCCTCTGCAGCCTCTCCTGCTCCTCCTGGATGTGCAGCAGCTCTCTCTCCTGTCTCTTCCTCTCAGCCTCTTTCTGGGCTCGCAGGAAGGCCTCCTCCCTCTGAAAAACATCCGGCAACATCCCGCAAACATCCCATCACTCACTTTTTCGTGCTATGACTATACTTCTGCGTGGCTCACCACGTTAAATTTAAGGCTCTTTAAGACCTTTTTAATACCATGTACGTTACGATTTAATACATGTTTCGCGATCTTAGCGTTCAAAGTACGAAAGATATCGATGAAAACCTGCAGGGATGATAAGACCTATTTGCCAAGTGACATTTATATCATTCACATTAACATTTTGTCACTATTTCCCGGTGAGATATGACAATTTGAGCTGAAATGATAAGTTGATTAATCTATTTGTTGATCAACAGAAAATTATTCGGCAACTAATTTAATAATCGATTATTCATTGTTAAATTCAAGCAAACATTATGTGGTCCCAGCTTCTCAAATGTGAGAGTATTTTGCTTTTTCTTGCAGCAGCAGAGAATGGATGGATAAATGGATGGATGGATTAGCCGAGTAAAAGTAAAGCAAATTAATTTAGGTTCCATGTATGAATTTTTTATCAGGTCAGAGGTCCGGAAAAACTGCACTGGGCACTTTCCAGCAAGTTTTTGCTAAACTCACATAGGGGAACATTTTATAAACAATGTTAATACCTGCAGCAGGCTAGAAAAATATTTAAGACCTCTGTGCATGAAATTTCAAGCTTTTTTTGACCCGCGTTTTGTCGTTCCAAACGTTAAAAACGAAACTCTGACCGTGGTTTCTGGTGTCAAAGTCACACACTGGGCCCACGTAGCCTAAAATATTTCAGTTGTTAATTGAGGTCAAGCTGGATCACAAGGAATGATTTTGAAGTATTTTGAGGGTACAGTTTAGACTATACTTTTGCATTATCACACGAGTTAAAAAACAAATAAAATCAGACACTGATGTGACCTGACCTCTCTGTCCAGCTGATCCTGCATGTCCTTCCATCTCTGCTCCTTCTGTCGTCTCTCCTCCTCCTCCTTGGTCCTCCTCTCCTCCTCCTTCCTCACTCTCTCCTCCTCGGCCTGCTGTGCAGCTCTCTCCTGTCGCTCCCTCGCCTCCTGCTGCCTCCTCTGCTCCTCCTCAGCCCTCAGCCTGAAGGAACACATGAGGGTTGAACCGTGCAGGCCCCCACAAAGAAGCAATCTCTGTCGTTTTTATCAGCTGGATCCGGTCTTTGGTTTTCTATGCTCTGAAACTATCATTAAAGATTTTTCTTGTTTTTTGGGGATAATTTTATTACAACGTCCATTAGCTTGTTAGAGCTGGGGCTGAAACCTGACTCCAGACGAGGTTTGGACAGGTAGAATCCATATTTACTCTTCACTGTTTGACAGAAAAATAATATTCTGTCATTGTGCATCAACAGAACACAATATTAAGTGAATTATAAATTAATAAAACAGGGTTTAGTGTCTATTTATTGCCACGGTAAAACAATTACTATTTTTCCTGACATACTTTTCAAAAATATCTTAAAAAATGTAGATTCCAGTATGAATTTGTACTTTCATGCACTTCAGTGTGATAAACGTCAGCCAGACAATCAACAACAGGTGATGTCCATACCTAAACTAAAATATCATTCCAGCCTATATACTGACGTCAGATTTTGTCAGATTTTTGGATTTATCTTTTAAGAAATGTGTGTGCGATGATATATGGTATTAGAGACTGTATCCAAAAACAAACACCTCTCCTCCTCCTGCCGTTGTCTCTCCTCCTGCTCCTTCTGTATTCGGGCCAGACGTCGCCTCTCTGCCAGGAGCCTGGACGCCTCCTCAGCATCCGTCGTCCCACCAACACTCCTGCCTGTGGGTGTGCCTGGAGACTCTGCGCATGGAGAGGGACAGGGACGGCTGAGTGGGGGGGGGGGGTTGCTGCAGTATGAGTTAACAAAAAAACTGTGCGTGGACACATCTTCCAGGTGCGAGTGTAGCCCGCAAAGTGGGTGAGTGCAAAGTACAGGCAGATTTATCAATGACGTGGCAGGAGAAAAAACAGCAGCTTTAGTTTGGAGAAAAGGGAGAGAGAAAGATGCATTTTCAAATTCGGCGTAGACACAGTTTTGATCCAGACAACAAGCAAAGAGCAGAGGCTATTTTGTTCAGCTTCGATGTTCAGATTATTTTCTTTCTCCCTCCTCCTAACCACTCATTTTCCTACCAGATACACTAATGTCATCGAAAACAAAATTGCTTTTTTATGTAAAATGCTTTTAAGATGCAAATGTTTAAGATGTCAATAAGACATCACAACAACTTTGTGAGACCATGACTACGGTTTTAACCATGAACTCTGGGGGTTCAGTATTTATATGGCAAGGACTACGTGTGTGTGGAGATGTAGCTGAAGATCTGGGTTAACCGAAGTCCTCCAGAACGGTGCCTTCACGTGCAGCTAGACAGGGTTAGAAAATGACTTCTTCCATTAGATGTTAGCTTATGAATGTAAAATGCTGACTCACACATACACACTGTGCCTTTACCTGCGGTCAGTTCTCTGCTGGTGGATTTGGGGATCTTCTTCTCTGAAGTTTCAGGTTTGGTCGATTTCCTCTCCAGGGTGCCATGACCTTTGACCTCAGTCTGACCCCTGTCATCGTTGCCAGGGGTGGGGGCTCTCTGCCTGTGCGGGGAGGTCGGGTATTGTCCAGGGGAGCAGGGAGACTGGGCGCGACTCCTGGTCGACCTCACCCTAAAACACACACACACACACACACACAACCGCATAGGGTCATCTGGACTATAATCCAGGTGAGGTCTGTGTGTGTGTGTGTGGGGGTGTTGGGGGGTTGTGTGTGTGTGTGTATGCGTGTTTCATACCGTTTCGGTGTGGCCGGGCCTTTATTGTTGGCCCTGAAGGAAGCACTGCGGACCGGTGTGTTTGGAGTCTCCCCCTGCAAATCAGATTTGATAAATATTAATAATGATATGAAGACATTATAGACCAATAATCAAAAACAAGTAAAACATACTATATACTGTATGTCAAGCATTTGAACCCTTTGAAATCGTCTGAATTTATGTACAAATTTGTATTAAAATGTTCATATTTCAGAAGAAATTGTTGATTTGTATAAAGCTGGAAAGTGATCTCAAAGAGTTTAGATAGATATATAACATATAACATCCCCTGATCCCCCGCGGCAAGGTTTTCTCCTCTTAATTCTGATGAAACAATCCAGAAAAAAATCCTTTTCGGATTTCTACATCAATGTCGGCATCTACGTCACTCCACATTTCACATTAAGAGTAACTGCGAGAAATCGGGACGGAAACTTACTGGATTGCTTTTATGGCATAAACAGATGGTGGATGGATGGAAGAGTCAGCGGAACAAACAAGTTCAATTTGTTTAACCTCTTAACATAAGAGGAGAAAGCATTTGACTGAACCAGTGGTATGGTCTTTCTAAGAGGGACTAAAAATGGGTACTGGAAACATGGTCTTATTTTGAAGAAACAATAATACCCCAAAGGTGTAATTCACCAGAAAAGGTCTCACATGTTTACATCATTTCCACACATGTATTTAAATGAATCGACACATGGGTACTTTGAATCTCCGGTAAACAGCTGCAGGCATGTGTGTGTGAGAGTGTGTGCTTATAACTACACATTTTTAAGTTTACCATTACATACAAAATGGCTCACAACATTTGCTAATGTGACCTTTTCGCTCTGAACGCCTCACTTATAACGAGGTTGCAAGTGTCTAGTGCTATTTGTGTGTGTGTGTGTGTGTGTGTGTGTGGTCTGACCGTGGGTGTTTTGGCTCTGGACGTGTCTTCGGGGAGTCCAGCGATGCTCCTGCGGTTGGAGGGACTTCTGTACGGTCTGTGGTTGTTGGAGGAAGCTGTTCGATGTGACACAAAAGACACTGATGGGTCACAGACCGACGTGCACACACGCACACACGGACGGATTTAAAAAAAAAAAAACACACAGAAACACAAATGTAAACACCGACGTGTTGACACAGAGAAGTGAGAAACTCCCGTGAGTGAAGAAGAAATCCTTGACTCAAAGAGACGTTTTACCAGTCAGAAATTAAAAGCTTTTACAACTTGTATCATATGTTCCTGGAGATCTTAAAAACACAAGTAACACGTTCTTAATGTAGTGGATGCAGACTTATGAATCCCTCTGGCTTAAGGGTGAATTTTATTCTCACAGAACTAGTACATCATGCAAAGTTGTCGCTCTGAACATGTCATTTGGGTGTTCTTGTATCCTAAAAGAAAATAAACCGAATCAATAGATCTGCCAATGGATTTCCTGAAATCATTTCAGGCTGTTTTTAATAGAAAATACTTTCTACAAATGACCAATTCTACAGTTTCATCACGTTTGGCCTGTTACAGCATCACTCGATGTAGAGCCATCGAGTGGTGCCGACCCATCTTGCGCCTATGGTTCCGGAAAACACTCCCGAATGAGATCTGGACGCGAGCGATCGGTCTCACCTCTCTCCGGTGAGTGGAGGGCGGCCGAAGAGCTGGAGAGCTGTTTGTTCATTGGCGGATCCGTGGCGGGTGGAGACAGGAAGTCAACGACTGATGAAAATATGAAACAAAATATCACAAATCAGCGACATAGAGAGACACATGACTCTAAATCCAAGTAGAGGCTGCTGCAGCTGCTCTAGAGACCGACGATGGAAATGTCACGGATACATTAGATAAACGTCCCCATCCCAAAACAAACACCCATCACACGACAAACACAGAACTGCCAGCTCACACGGAAAGTAACCCTGCCGATCGATGAGCCATGCAGGCCACTGAATGAATTAACCTTGGTGATGTGAGACATAAACGAAGCAGCGGGACAGAGAGCAGAGACGGTCTGCAGCCTGCCTCAGCACGAAATGGTGGATGACGGTAGAGAGATGCAGATGACGCGGTCCCATGAAGCCGCAGACATTAATACAGCACCTTGGAGGCGAAGTGATGACATCCAGACGGAGGCGAAGAGGAGCCTGGACACCAGGCAGGTATGTGTTCATGAAGGGTACAACCCCACAGCTGAGAACTACCAGATTAGAATCGCGGTTGGATTCAAGGGTTGCAAGGTTCGAAGTAACACGTTTTTTTCCAAATAATCTGAGGTTGTATGTACAGGTCATGTCTGGAAGAGTGTGTATGAAAATGAAACATGTTAAAACTCGGCCATACTTGCTTTTTCATTACTGCACTTGATGCTTTTATGCCAGTAACTGTTTTAATGATTTAACACTTCTTCTTTAGGGTGACTGAGCAAAACACTGCAGAGGGACTACAGATTGAAAAAAAAAAAATTCACAGCAATTTACAGCAATGGCCGTTACTTTGTACTACCCCTCTTCATAAACCAATACCTAAATAAATAAATACTGTAAATAAAAGATGGGGAAATATAAGGTTCTTAATGGCATGAACTGTTGAGAAATATAACTAAAGCATCTCAACACGAGCTCTGTCACTTGCAATATCACTAGCAGACCTGAAATTAGTTTCACTCTTGCCCCTAAAAACATAACAACTCCTGCCCCCCCCCCCCCAATGCTTCTACAGTGTTTACACATTTTACTCAGTTGAAAGATGACGAGCAATCGAATCTGTGCATTGTTTTTCCCCTCCCTCTAATTCAAGATTTAATTTGATAAGCCTGCAAATTTGGTTACACGACAGCTCATGTAAACATCATTATCGCGTTAACTCAGTTCACTTATAATCTGATTATTATTAGTGTGCACGTGAACAACCTGCCTGAGAAGCTGAAATAATAAATAAAACTCTTATATATATATATATATTATAAACGGACAGTATGAACATCATTTTAATTTTTTTTATTCCGTGTTATTTTGGCGAACTTTACTGTTTCTCTCTATTTTGCCCTGTTGTTTTACTGTAAAGCATTTTGTGCTGTTACATATTATATATACTACCACCATCAAATGAAAGCTAAGCTTGACATATTTCTTTATTTTATGCTGTCAGTTTATTTTAAAGCTGATTGATACGGAACTGTACATGAGCCAGAGTTAGCCTGGGAGGCTCATGTTCATCTGTTGTCCCTGCTGTCCCAGTCTCTACGCATTTTCCCCTCTGATGATCTTCTCTGCATCCGTCCTGCATTCATACTGCAGGCAGTTCAACAAAGGGGGGAAAACTACAATATTATAAAACAGACACCTTTACAGTGTGTTTCACCACAGACTGGTGATCAAGTTAGTACGTTAGAATAGAATTCTGCGAAATTCCCGTCAGGTTTTGAGCTGAGATGCAGCACCGGTTCAGTTCAGTACAGTGGCTGCATCTGTAATATGGAACAGAAATGACTGGAAACGTCTGGTAGATGGTGTGCAATCGGGTGTGTGTGTCTGTGTGAGAGTGTGTTTTCCGATTGCACTTGCCTGTGTGTAGGTGGGGTCTAATAAGTTTGGTGGATAGCTACAGGGTGAATGTCTGATATGATGTATGGTGTGTATGTGTGTGTGCGTGTCTGCGTGTGTGTGTGTGCATGTGTGTGTGTGTGTGTGTCTGTGTGTGTAGCGAAGCTGGGCGTTTTACAGACTGGGTTCCCTGCTAAGAATGATATGTATGCATCGCTAAACATGGCTCTGGGCCAGGAAGACAGGAAGTGGAGCAGCCCTTTGTTGCGAATAAAGTGGGGGTGGGGGAGTATGTGTGTGTGTGTGTGTGTGTGTGTGTGTGTGTGTGTGTGTGTGTGTGTGTGTGTGTGTGTGTGTGTGTGTGAGAGTGTGTGTGTGGTGGGGGCTCCAAACCAGACACTCATTAGCCACAAAGGAGAACACCAGTTGAAATATGAACGGTGAACTGTAGATGAAAATGGGTTCTTTCTGTTACACACAATTACACACACAAAAAAACACAAATATAATGCGCAGACATCCAGTCAGTGTTGGAGGTCACACCTTTGTTCAAGCACTTAGAGTTCTTTTCATTTTCCCTCTGTTGGCACTTTTACGTTAAATTTCATCAACTTGATGTGTTTTTTTTTTGGTTCAGATGAGGATTCAGCTGCAACACTTTGGCATTTATAATCAGTAAATAAACATTTAAATAGTGGTTTTTGACACGCTAGAATGCAGTTGTAAGCAGATATAGGTGTTTAATAATGTATCTGTTAACAACTACAACTCCTCCTGCTGACACCCGTAAGTGGAATCTGCTGTAATAGCAGATCATTTAGTAATAATATAAAATATGTCTTCATAAGAGAAGAATACTAAAACTTTAATATGTACACATCAACATATTTCATATCTAGAGAATTCAATTTCCCTCTGTGGGTCCGGCTGTGCAGTTGTTTTTGAAGATTGTGTTGTTGTATGGGATGCATCAAAGTTACCAAATAAGCTCAGAGTAGTCAAATCTAAACAGTAATTGGCGGTGACCTGTAAATATCACACAGCTGATAATCAGAGAAGAGAGATGGAGCCTGACCAAAGCCACATGAAGTCGTTTTAAATCTTTAGAAGCACAGATTTTAAATCGAGCCAGCAGTCAGTTTTATGCAGGCAACAACATACCGTTAATCTACTGTACAGTGTGTCTGCTGGATACAAATGGCAGAGATTCAGGCTTTCAATTAAAGATATTTTTGGCAACTCAAACCACACATCCCTCCGGATCATTTTACCATCGATTAAGACAAGACACGTTCGATTTACCGTATTTCTGCCTGCTCGAGAAACATATTCCTGCATCTGTAAATCTGGCAAAAACCTGCCAACGCAAGTGATGGTGTCGCGATGGTGTCCGCCAAGATACTGGAAAGTAACATTAATCTAGAGGGCACTAGAGGGTATGTTGCATTCACTGAACCAGACTGTACAGGAAATGAGAAAACCTTGAAACAGCAACCCGCATTCCTACCTAAACAAATAACTCTAAAAATAAATAAACTGTCTACTTTCACCATCTGGTTTTACATTTTAGCTCCATTTTGGGTGTCGGGTCAAATCAAATGCTGGTTATGGTTTTATGTTTTCTGTTTGGCACAAAGGACTGCAGATAAGTGCAATTTGTGGTTAGGATTTTGAAACCTGTGCCAACTACAGTTACCCTGAAACCCTTTTGATGCATCTCTACGGAAAGACATGTACGTATGTTCATCTTCATCAACGATGAAGCATGTTTTGGCATTGTACTTTAAGGAAAAATTCAAATCATATCTGTAAATATATTGAGTGATAAAAGAAGATTTTGAGAGTAAGTTTCCCCAACACTGCATTGAATTCAATAACAGATACAGTGCACACATTTCGTTAAACACACCCCAGGACGACATTACAGCCAGTGTGACAGTACAAAGACGTCCACAGACATGCAGACATAGGAACAGCTGCAGGGGAGACAGCAGGAGTGGTGGCAGGGGAGTGGTATGAGCGTGGCACACGGAGAGTCATGTGGTCTGTACCGTTACGGGACTGGCTGGCACTCGAAGCAGCGAGAAGCTCATTGGGCTGAGCGGAGCCAATGGCATGGCAGGGCGGGGTCTTAGGGTTACCTGGGCAGCAGGTGAAGCAGAGCGGAGAAAGCAAAGCGTTACACACTCACACACTTGAATGTGCTAACACATAACGCTCGTCCAAGCACACCTGCATCACTGATCACGTGACAGGCATACACACTGGTAACAACAACCGACATCCATCCACCCACACCGACAGTAAGGAAAAGTCAGAGATGAGCAGCACATAAGCATTCCCAGCAGGGAGCCTCACATCGAAACCTTACTGAGGATTATCAGCAGCTCGGACAAAACAAGACTATAGAGGGAACACGAACAGGCCAAGCTGAGCATCGACAGTCTCGACAAAACTGAAAAGAGTAAAGTATCATGCAAAAAAGCTGTAAGGAAACCAAAGCTACAGGTGTGACTCTACATTTTCAACAGAGGAAGTCTAGCAATCGATAGGCTTCGTGTCAAAGTCATTTAAATCATGAGAATACCGTTGCTGGCCGGCTGACGATGACAAGACCAAAGGGGTTAAGTATACGCCATGCGAGCTGCTTGTTGCCTGGTCGAACTGCTTCAGAAGCCAACTCCCCCCGCACCTCTCCGACGTTGAATTAGGGGGGGGGCGTGTCAAACCCCTTCCACAACTTTCTAAAGTGACAGTCGCGTCGCCGCACAGGTGAGTACGCAGCCAGGGCTTGAACTTCTCTCTCAATTACTCTTTGTTTTCATTTGTTACTCAACCGTTTGAGGCGATTTTCACGTGAACAACCGAGTTCAACACCATTAAAGTCTCACAGTGTCTGAACATGTGCACCGTTATCCCAGTTTTTAAACAACAGTGCATCTCCCCCCCTCTTTACGAGGGACAGCTTTTCACCCCACCTTCCAATGTGGATGATCTGAACAGCTGACGCACAGCACGTGGTGCGAACCACTTCTTTTTCTAGTACAACCCGGCCCGAAGAAAATTTTGACCTGAAGATGGCGGTAGCTGAAAAGTCAGGCGCTCACCAAAGGCAGTAGGATTCATCCAGTGGGGACCACGAATGTCTGTACCAAAATTTTATGGAAATCCATCCAATAGCTACTGAGATATCTCAGTCTGGACCGAAGTGGTGGACCGATTGGCTGGTCGGCATTGAGAAACCACATGCTATGAGGCCAAAATCAACAAAAAGGTCTGCTGCAAGTGTAGGTTTGTTTCAAATAAAGGCCCGGTTCTCTTTGAAGTTGAAGCAAGTACACTATTGGTGAATTTACAGTAATAAAAATATTTTAAAGGTAACGTGCATTTTTAAAAACATCCACATACGCCACTACTTGTGAACTCAGAGCTTTCCAAAAAGTGTAACTTACAAAGTTTTGAATACACCTGTTTGTCGCTTACTTGGACTCTTTTCATAAACATTAAAAACAACGTTTGAAAGCACAAATCAATCTTTTAACATAAAGTTCTATGCTTATATTTACCCTTAAGTGTATTTAACCTTCCTTTTATGGTTGGAAAAATCACATAATACATGATACTGTCTCTGATAGTATTATATATTTCGTATCATCTTATTCCAACTCTTTGTTGAAGCTTTATGATGTTGAACTATTCAAACTCAAGACTCAGCATTTTTATGGTTCTCCATTTGATTCCATCAAATGAAAACATTCCCGGTGTTTTGCGAATCATTTAAAACGCATTCATCCCCCTCCCCCTCCAGATGTTTTTGCTATTTTGGAACAATTTTTTTTTTTTTTTTTTTAAGTTGTGTGGGTTTGATCAAAGTTCAGTTGCACGGCATGAGTCTGCAGTGTCATACCATCAGTTTCCGGTCGTATTTGCATTATATCCATGCTGAAGTAGCCTGTTTTAGCTGGTTGATTTATAGCCTGGAGGGTCAGCTTATTATTGGCCGATCAATTGCCCCCATATTTCTATCAGTGCTTCAGACCATAAAGCTCCTGACCATGACTGAGTCTGTTGTGATGTATTCTTGGTTCAGAAGAACTTATGACTGCCTCCATGACGGACTGAATATCTTGTTTGAAAAAGCTCAGAAAAAGCAGCTGTTATCGGTGCACAAACCTAGTAACGGTAAGTAATACGCAGCATGAAACCCACACGTACACACAGTTTGCGTCTTTAGTGGGTCTCTGTCCTTTAATTGAGTGGAGCTGTAAGATGAGATGCTGCTGTTTCTGCTGCAGTGAGCGTTCTGCTGGGCCCTGAACTGATCCCAGAGCAGCCTTTCTGCCAGTCAGCCTGGCCAGAGCCAGATGAGCTGCTGGGTGGACCCCGATCCCAGGTCAGTGCCAGGACAGCGAGGCTGATGGGTACCGTGAATAATTGATGGTGTTATAAATGCGCCGCAGGATCTCGAGCCTAGCTGTCGGCACTTCTGGCCTCCTGCTGGCCGACACGACGGAAGAAATATCTCGGGAAAGATGAAGAGGATGTGATACGACAGAAAAAGAAAGGCGTAAAATACGAGGGAGAGACGGATGTTGGCACGTAAACAGCCTCATGTCGCACTTCGTCTGCATGGCCTTGTTGCGTTCAAGGTTAGATGTATAACTCCTGCTCCTCTGGGAATTAGAGCCGTCTCCCATCTCGGAAACAAAACAAGCGAGCGGTGACACACACATATAAAAACATACGCAAGCACGCACACACCTGTAGCACGTCTACAAGCCAAAACCACCAGCTAACACCGGTTTGTAATCACAGCTTCAGTCCATCTGATCACATAGCGAAGCTTTCGTGACTGGTAACACACACAGAGCCTCTCCTAACCCTGATGGGGTTTAGAGACAAAGCGTCAGGCTGCTCCTGCATTGCAGCCTCCACACCCTTTTCCATCCACTGCCCTTCTCTTTTCTTTTGCTCCATCACTTCTTCTCATCTTCCTCTCTTTATCCTCATTTCACCTGCTCTTTTTCCACAGCTGCTCTCTTCTACCCTTTCATCCCATCCCACCACCCCCCTCTTCCTTTTCCCCCTGACCTCCAGACCTTCTCCCCAAACACCTCTCCTCTCTTCTTCTCCACTCCCAGCCCCCATCGTCAGTATCCACCCATTTGGTCTCCTCTGTTCTGCATCTCAAAACCAACTCTCCACGGACATCGTCATAATCATTCTCCTTGTTTCTCCATCATCTCGTCAACAAAACCACCTCCCATCATACTCACCCTCCACTCCATCAGGCGGTCCTCCCCATGTCCACCGTTTGGGCCTGTTATCCAGGTGGTCCTGAGCCTCCCCTCCTCCTCCACCTCCTCCACCTCCTCCTCCTCCTCCTCCTCCTCCTCCTCCTCCGCCTCCTCTTGTCTCGGCACCCCCAGCTCTCCGGCGGACCAGGGCCTCCAGCCTCTCCTGCTCGTTGCGTTCGGAAACAGGGAAGAACAGACACTCTCTCACTGAGCCATCGCTACGGCGACGGACGCTCGGCGATGCGCTCGGAGACGGCTGCGCCATGGTTACCGCATGCAACCGCAGCAGCCTCGCCCCTCCGTCCTCTTTCGCACTCGTCTGCTGGCGGTCACCAGTGCTCGATTGCTTGCTCGGCTGTCACTCAGTGATACATAACACGGCTCTCTCTCTCTCTCTCTCTCCGTCTGCCGCTCCCTCTAGGTAGCACTGATTCCCTTTCTATCTCTCTCCCCTACCTCGGAATCGTTCGCCCCACCCTCCCTCTCTCCCTCTCTCTATCTCTCTTACACTATCTCTACCTCGATCGCCCCCTCTTTCTCTCTCTCTCTCTCTCTCATGACTGAGTCTATTTCACGGAGCACTTCAGCCAGCCGGGAGGGGACAAAATACAACCCGTCACCAACCCCCACGTACACACACACACACACACACATGCATGCATGAACACACACACACACACACACACACACACACACGCGCACACAGAGTGGGTGGACTGGATGTTGATACCGGTTGCATTTTTTTTAATCTCCTGTCTCCTTCACTCTTTCTACCTTCCACTGCCTCTTTCCTCCACATCAATTTGGACTTACACCGTTTACAGGCTGTCATTTCGTAAAAAAATACATGGTTCAGAAAATTATAAAATCATAACAAAACAACAATACAATATATTTAATACATGATATAATATTACAGCGTTTAAAATTTATTTCTAGTCTATATAAGACTATTTCTCATAGAAAATAGCCTAATATTTCCATCTTCTCTTGCATATTTTTTGGGTATGTGACTGCACTCAGTTGCCAGTTTATTGGGCATTCAAAAGCTGCCAAGGTTTTGCTGTTTTTCGAGAGGCGTTGATTCAACTTTACATTCGTTTTGGCAGCTACAGTTGCGTTACAGCACTGCGCTGTTGAATTACGTACTGAGAAGAGGTGTTTCTAATATTTTGTCCACCCCATTTGTATGATTAAGGTTAGGCTAAATATGAGAAACACCGCTCAGTATAAAGTTGCCTTCATCCAACGTGAGGATTTGGCATAACATCAAAAGATCTTAAAAATCTTTTAGGGCTGTAGAAGTCCATCCCTTCATTATACTATTATAATGAAGACACTGTGAGATATTGTCGGATCTGGTGACTGCACAGTGTCCATCTATTATTCAGATACATATTAATATCAGATATTCAAAGAGATTTCCTGGGTTATTACAGGGTTTCTGCAGGGTTCACCAAGTGAAGGTCTTTTTAATATCGGATTGGATGAAATTTAATACCCGTTTCACGATCTGACCAGTCAAAGTATGAAGTAGGATGGAAAACCATCTATAATTATGGTCTACAATTATTTATCACATTTTTCAGTGACCCCATATAATTGATGAAATTACTGAAACTTGGATCCAGGTAAGTGGCAGAAAAAGGATGGTGGAATTAAGCACTTCTAAATTATTTATTTCAACCTGCAATAACTGATTTTTTAAGACACAAGGACAGTAGAAACAAGTTGTGACGCATCGATCATTTACAAATCATCACTTTTTCAGTTGATATGGTGAGCTTGTTAGCAAATAGCTGGTAATTTCCACATCCAGCAGTCCAGTATTCCCTCCCTTTTGGCTCTGTTTTTGGTCTCCACCAGCTCCTGAGGGAAATATCTGTCTCTTTAGCTGCTTAATGCGGCACTATGTTCACCAGCTGGTCCGTGACTGCGTCTGTCTGCTGTTTGCTGCTGAGCAGGTAGTGGACAGAGGCTTTTTACAGCTGCCTGCTGCTGTGGGCGAAAACGACGCCGTGAGAGCGGTGAGAGTGAACCAGAACCGTAAAGCTGTGGTCCGGACAGGTAAACTGTAAAGCCCCGTAGTGGGGCTTTACAGTGATAATTCTCTGTAGGTTCATCACTATGAGCGACACCTTTCACATTGTCACATTGTTTTCACATTATAAAAGATATTGATTATAGCCACATTAAGTTCATTTATGTTTTTACTAAAATTGACACATGAGCGGATGACTTTCGTAGCTACTGTAGCTAGCTGTAGTGACAGTGCTTGCTACAGGTCTGGTGGTGCTGACTGAAAGAGCCTCCCGCAGCACAATCCCACTCTTAGTTTATAGGTGTATAACATCTCCTGAGAGCCGACAATCACATAAGAAGACATTTTATAACGTTACTACCTACAGCAGGCAAGACGCAAGATTAAGGACCTTTGTAAATTAAATGTAAAACTTTTTAAAAACCTTCTAAGGCTGTTTTTTCATTGAAACTAAATTCAGTGCTTTATAAGACCTTAATAAGACCTGCAGATACCCTGTATTATCTCTTATCCACCTTCTTCTGTGTTTCAGTGCTGGATGTTGATTGATTACTGTGAAAATATCTTCATTGTCTTGCTAGGTGCAACACCAACTACCTTTAAGGGGATCACTTGTGTTTTTGCCATTTGACAGGCATCTGTTCTGCATAGCTGCGATATTGATGAAGGCTTTGCAAATAAAGTAACATCTCGTCATTGAGTGTGACCCTCTTCTGCTATCATTTGGGTGTGGCATAAAAATCCAGTTCCAAGCATTCAGGTGGATGGTTAAAAATAAATATCCTTTTAAATAAATATGGGCTCATGCATTATAAAAACAAACCAATGAATCATTTAGTTATTTATTATTTGTTTATTTCTTGATTGATTTATTATTTCCTTCTCTCTAATGATTGGTGCCTATGATCACACAAAGACATTATTCTGCTGTTGCAGAAATAAAGATTCAATTTAGGATAAGAGACAACTCTCTTTGTCTTTTCCTTTGCTCTCTCTCTTCCGCTTTCTGGTTTTCATGTGGATCAGCTTTCTGTTTAAAACCACATCTCATACTGGGCTTTCAATCAACAACTATCATGGTGGTGACGCCTGAAAGCAGACAGCAGTTGCGTTTACAGTAATTGCACAAAATGAGGCTGATACACGGCTCTAGAGTACTGTCTGTATATAAAGGATGGAAAGGCCCCTCCTCAGCATCGTGGGGGGTTTGGTGAAGGTGCATGCAGAGTCATGCACCAGCTGCAGGAGGGAGGAGAGACGAGGGGAAAAGGGGAGGCTCAGAGACAAGAAGACAGATTTAAAGGGAGAGAGGGAGGCAGCAGGATTGTAAAGTGAGGGAGGGAGTGGTGGAGGTGGGAAGAGATACGGATATACTGTAGATAAAGATCAAAGAAGAACAAAGACAGAACAAGAAGCAGAACGGATGAGCAGACGGCAGCGGAGTCATTAGCTGCAACTGGATTCAGGACTGTGGGAGAATCTGACTACAATCAATGTAGCATAGAATAGTGTAGTACAGGGTAGCATAGCATACCATAGCAGGTCTCGCAAGGGGTGTGCGCGCTAATTAAACCACTCCTAGTGGTGCTCCTTTGCCCAATCCCTGCATTATTTCTGCGTTAAATTATGAAACCAATAACTCAGCAAATAAGAGCTGACTTTATTAATTGATCATGACATGATCCTCCATTGATTCACATTTTTAAATGTTACTTCAACTGCATAGGATAACTTTTAAATTGAAAAAAGCTGCTGGAAATTAAGTTATTTTGGGCTATAATAATCACAAAAACACCATGTAGAGCTGAAACGATTAATCAGTTAATTGATCAGTTAATTGCTTTAGAATAAATTAGCAACGATTTTGATCATCTCAGTCCATTTTCTCAGACGTGAGGATTTTCTGCTCCTCTTTGTCATATTACAGCTCATATAAATAATTTAAATCCTTTTTTGACTGTTGTTCGGACAAAACAAGAAATGTCACCATGGGCTCTGAGAAAACTTGATGGGTATTTTTCACTTTTTTTTTTCCATAGACAAAACAATTAATTGATTAGTCCAAAAAAATAATCAGCAGATTAATCAATAATGATAATAAATACACACACGTGAGTTCTAGTTAGTCCTACCGTAATCCCGGTAGCACTGTACAGATAACAGAGTAGTATACTGCAGTACACAGAAGTACATATCATTTCCTTGCTGTCTACTGCAAATTGTGCCCAGACTACTACTATATAGTGACAGAATATTAATCAACAACAATTTTGATAGTGGATTCATTGTTTAAGTAATTTATCAAGTTGTAGTTCCATGTTCTCAGATTTGACAGCTGCTGGTTTTCCTCTGTTCTACATCATTTTAAGCTGAATATTTTGGGGGTTTGGGCTGTTGGTCAGACAAAACACATGAACTATGAACTCTGAAAACGTCACATAAGGTTCTGGAGAATTGTGGTGGGCAGTTTCCGGATTCAGATCTATTTATTTCACGTATATATAACTTACACATGGCCGAATTAAGAGATGCTTCTTGTTGGACAATGCTGCCAAGAGACTGACAGGACAATCACATGCAAATAAGAGCCACGAAAAAAAAAAAAACATTCAAATAAAATGTTCAAGGTAAAATCAAAACGTTCAAGTTCAAATATTCTGAGCGCCGGGGGAAGAAAAGTGCATTACACACCAAACGATTTAAAGCAAAATCGTAAAAACCGATTGAGATGAATCAAAATGATAAAAATAGTCGTTGAAAAAAAAGCTGAAGCCCCAACTGTAACTAAAGCGGTTTTCTGAGAAAGCTATGCGCAATAACCTATGGTACAGTGCGTGTTTACCGCACACGGCATAAATTAACATCAGATTTAAATCCTATGATAAATCCTCATGACACCTTGTGTGTACTCTTCTATATGAGCTGGATCACGTCGATTCTGTAGCTTTCCTTTGTCCCTGTCAGAGGAGAAATATGTGCTCGTCGCAGCACCGCCGGCATCGACCGCCCGTTCCGGCAAACGGCACATGATACGTCGGCGGTGATGTCATCTCCCCGTGAGGCTGACCGATCATTATGTCATTACGGTATGCATATGAGCGTGTGGAGGAGAGGGCGCCGGGGGGGGCTGTCAGCACGCAAACAGAGCCTTTAAATCAATAGAGCCCCCCCCGGAGCCAGTGAAGGCTGAACCCTCTGTGGATCAGACTGTCACTGACTCAGGGGCTCGTTAACCCTCCGTGTGCCGCTCAGCATTTTTCAACAGGCGTCGGAAGATTTATGCTCTGGGCCGAACTGACGGGGTCACTGCAGGAACACGGCGGATAATTCCTGTTGGACTCTAGAAAGAGATTACAATAGTATGAGTCAATGGTTGTCAGCCGAGTGATGCCCACTCGTGACTCAGTGCAGAAGAACAAAATAATTAGTCTTGCTCCCGTTTTAGGCTCCTGCACCACTGACTGAGAAAAAAGCCACTGAAGCTGGGCAGACACTGAGCATTTTTATTAATCCTTTAACGTTCTGACAACTCACACTACACACAGCTAATCAGCTTTGCTGCACGGCTGCAGCCTGTGACTTTTATGCTCACGCTATACACGGATCAACTGACCGGCCACGACATGGAGCTCACACGGAATTTAAGCACGGCACCTCTGGTGGCTTTTGTCCTTTAATTTTGCTTTTCGTTGTTTGTATATACATACACTTGTTCTAAAAGTTCAAAATGGTATTTAAAAAGTGGAAGAAAGAGTCTGCCGTTAGGGGCCCTTGTATAATGGCTTCTACAGCAAGTAGTCTGTGGCTTTGAGTCTGCACGCGGAAAACCACCACAAACTTTTCACGTTCCAGGTGAATGCACACGATCGGTCAGCCGGCAGAAAGTCATTAGAGCTTCAGCAGCAATTACTCGCCATTTCCTCAAACTCCGGTTCAGCCCAACGACCGCTGGAAACACACCGACTCGGTTACGGATCGACTCGGTAGAGTAATTCAGCGGCAGAAAGCAGAGAGCTCAGAGAGAGAAAAAGGGAAGGAGAGGGGAGGATCCCTGGTGCCTGACGTTCTTCGTCACAGAGGCCAATCTTTCCACTATTTTCCCGAGATCTTGTCCCTGAGTCAGAGTTTGTGAATGTGAACAACGTGGTGACGGAGAGGTAAAATGACGGGGTGGTAGACACGGGCTTATTGTATCGACCTTCAGGTGAACCGTGCGTTGATGCCATGATCACATTATTATTACTGCTTAACAAAATTTTGTTGTCTAGATTAAATATCTTAAACAAACTATCTTTTGCAAACGCACAGAACAAGTGGCTGATGTTGTTGATTTACTTGTGAGCAGAGGATTTCTGATGTAATGCATCAGAAATGAAATGAATTTGCAATCACTTACAGTGGCGGGATACATATTGATACATACTGAAAAACATTCGTATTAATGTAATATTGTGATGTTGTTTATAACCACGTCGCCCTACAACTGATAAAAACATTCACGTTATGCTCATACCAGCCTCCTACCACATAAAAATCAAAATACATGGTTTTTATATATATATATATATATATACCTGGTTCCACTGAATGCTTGGTCAGATTTTTGTCATCATTTTGTTAATTTTCTACGTTTTACCTCGGATTAGATCATGTAAAACTGTTTGTGTCAATAAACTGATCTACACTTTAACCTTTTAATACAGTTCAGATACAAGGATCCATATCAATAACAAAGAGAAAGGAAACACTGGATCCCCACAACCTGAATATTTAACACCACTGGGAAAATACTATTTGAATGTCTGACAAAATTTTGATTGGTGAACTTCTCAACCTCGGCCCTACATCTCAGTTTACAAACTTCTGATAAAGTGTCACGCTGGATGTCGTTCCGTCCCCCCACCTCCTCTGACGTGCAGTGAACGCACCACTGGTGCGGGTATGACCTCTGACCTTTCCTTCCTCTTGCTGCTGCCGCCTCCTCTCCCCAGCGGCCGCCCTGCGCCGCTGCTCCTTCCTCCTCTGCTCCTCCATCTTCCTCCCTCGCTCCTCGGCGCAGCGCTCCAGCTGCTGCTGCGCCCGACGCTCCTTGTCCCGCAGCACCTCCGACAGCTCTGTGCACACACACACACACACACACACACACACACACACACACACGCAGGGACATTGTTAGATATCCACTTGATTTGACTAAACCGGAATGGCCAGTGTGAGCAGAAGGAATGATTCCATCAGGCACAGGACTGCCTCGGTGGGCACCGAGCCATTGTTTCACTGACAGACTGGAAAAATTGTGCACCTGTCCTTTAAACCCCCCCGGATGTCCTTTGATGTCCTCAATGGCGGCTGCAGATCCGGTGGCGGGGTAAAAGCCTCATGCGGCCGAAATGTCATCTTTGCGCTCAGCTGAAAAAAACCAGCTCAATGACACATCCACTTGTAGAGATGAGCGGAAGAAATGTGGAGACATCTCTTAAAATCTTTATGTTCACTCCTTTATTTGCGTCTTCCTTTATTCTTCCTATCATCCTTTCCCTTCTTGCGTCACCTTTTCGTCTTTTGTTCTTTCCTTTTTCTCTCAATTCTGCCCAGAGCCGCAATGATTCGTCGATTGATTGAACTGGCCACTATCTTGATGATCGACTAAGAGAAAAACTCCAAAATTCACAGGCTTCAGCTTCTCGAATGCGAATGTTTCCTGGATTGTTGTTTTAGTCGTCTCTGATGGGAAACTTTGGGTCCCGGTCTGTTCTGGACTGACCTTTTTTGTTTTTTCTTTATTATACCATTGTCTGACATTTTATGGACCAACCATCTAATCCATTAATCGAGAAGATATCCAACAGATTAATCAACACTGAATATAATCCTTACCTCAGTGTCGATATTCCAGCTGTTCCTCTTCACAGTGACAACACTCACTCTGGGTAACTGAACGCATCCATGGCTGATACTCGTTTAAGCCAATTAAAGTCAAGTCCGTGAATTTATATACCTCCAAATCACAGCTCTGCCTCAAGAGACTTCACAATCAGTCCATTATACGACAACATCTACGCTTTACTTCAGTAAATAATTAAACACAAAACAATGTTAAGCTGTGTCATCACACCCACAGCTAGGACCCACCGACCCACGCTGCAGCCACAAAGTGCGTGTGTGTGTGTGTGTGTGTGTGTGTGTGCCACGGACAGACGAACAGGACAGACCACGCAGAGCCCCGCCAGCTTGACAGTTACTCGTACCTCGTGTCTTCTCTCTGTCCTCCGGTCGCCCTTTGGCTAAATGCAGCCGGGAGCCTTTCGGACCGGGGAGGGGAACAAGGAAGAGAACCGTTCAGGCGCCTGGAGGTGGCGAGGTGCTTTTGTAGTGTTTTATTCGCTTTGGTGTCGAAACTACTGCGGGCTCACTTGTCACTCCAACCATAATAAATGCAGTCAAGTGAAATATCTTTTCTGCACGAAACATAAAAGCATCGAGACAAAACCCAGAAACAGCCAAAGACCCAGAGTGTAACTGGGACACTGGGTAGGTGATTTCTGCATCTGGGTTCTGCCATGTTGGTTCTGCCATGTTGGTTCTGCCATGGACATTGGACATAATGGAAGTACATCAAAGGATTTAACCCCGACTGGAGGTTTACCTGGTTGCTGTGATTGGACGGCGGCCGGGAAGGGGGGGGTGCATGCCCATTGGTGAGCAGCGGCGCAGGGGGGGGCGCTGGGCTTTGGAGAGAGGAGTAAAGACGCGATGCATCCTGCACCGGCTGGGAGGCGAACACAGCCGCAACGTGACCAACGCGTTTGTCGATATGGAGAGGAACCCGGAAACTGGCAAACACACGCGCGCTTGTCACGGCATCCCAAAGCACGAAATCTCCCGTCAGTCCCCGCATGGCCTTTAGGGTCAGGTGTCAGGGTAGGGCCCCTGAGAGTCCGCCCTCTGCCCCTCAATCCATCAGGCTGACACGAAAAGGACACCTATCGACCGACTACGTCAACTACACACAAAACCCAGGACAAAGCTGGAAAAAAAGGGTCCTCACACACACACACACACACACACACACACACACACACACACGTCCGTGCGTCCATCTGAGATGCAAGTACATGCAAATCTGAGCCAGGCCCCGCAGCGTCCCAAGGGGGGTCCCGCGTCTTCGGTCGAAACCACATCACGCGCAGCTTCAACCCGAAGCTCGGCGGAGTCTCGCAGGTTTTGAAAGGCTTTCGCTGCCGCGTCGCCTCCGCTGAGGCGGGTGCCGCAGGACCAGCGTCACCGACCAGGAGCCGCCGCGGCCGTCGGCCTGTCGGTCGGCGGACAGGGATGTGGCGGAGCCGGGGGGGGGCGAGACAGCATCGTGTAGGGATGTTAAGAAGATATACACAAGTTGAAATACACGCCGACACGTTTTTCTCAAGAATAGACCGTATGTTATGAATGTAGTGACCAGACATCACTGGGGGGGGGGGGGTTATTCAGACCATTTAATGCAGCAATAAACGTTATATTCTGCTATGGATGTATATGCACATCGTCCTGCAGTGAACCGGCATTCGGGTGACACAGACCAGATGCCCACCGCCTTTCGACGTCCCGCAGCAGAGACCTCAAACACCCAGGGTCCCCACGCGGTCGCTCCGATCGCCCCAAAGCGGTAAAACCTCCCTTACCTGCGTCACCCGCAACGTTTCGCCTCCGAAACGCGGAACGTCGGGCACACAGGCGCCGCGTTACCTCGAGAAGTGTCGGGCCGTGCCGAGCCCCAGCGGTCTCCGCCGGGAAAGTCGTCGTGTTCGAAGCGGGCGACTCGGTCCGTTTCCCCCTTTTGAAATTGGGTGTCGGCGTCCGCGTGCGAGTGAAGTCAACCCCCGCCCCGGGGACGGTTCCTTCCCCGGGGCGCGAGAGCGTGTATTTTCCTCACCTGTCATGTCGGGCCGGCTTGGTGCCACTTTGGTCATCTCGACGGTCGGCGTGATTTTCACCGCAAGGAGGGGGGGGGGGGCCGGGACGGGAGGACGGAGAATGTGATGGCAGGACAGGGGAGCTTGTGGCGGTAGGGAGACGGAGGAGGAGGGAGGGGGGATATAACGTGGCTGTAATTTTATGTGCCCCTTTTTTTTTCTCGGCTAAACCACGACCACTGACAGAGCCAGCACCGTGGCCATTTTTTTGAATTATCAAACAGAATTAACGGTTGGGTCTACTTTTCCCTGCTACCTCAAAAATCAAAACACTGCAGAATTTTTTTTTTTTTTTTAAATTTTATATATATATATAATTAATGTGGCTTTACATGTCTCTTCCTGAATCTTAAAAAGAAAAATACACTTATGGAGAATAAATAAAATTCATCCATTTTTTCCGTTTCTTTTAAAACAGAAATACAAATCTGTGACCGCCTCACAGTTGTGGCCAATTTACATATTAATGCGCCCGAAAAAAAAATTGGCCGTTCACGCCGTCATGCGTTGCCTAGCAACCAGGTATTCTGCGGCCAAAGAACTATGCAGCTCGGCGGAGGAATAAAACTCCTGGTTAAAAAAAATAAATAAATAAATAAATTATAATTAAACTGTATACGGGGAGTGTTCAGACCCTGTAGTTGACCGAGAGCACTAATACCACACTGTTACAAGTCAAAGTCTTGCATTGAAGTAAAAGTATGTAGGTAGACCTGTAATCAGGACAATGTAGATAAAAAGTTGAAAGTACTCACAGCAGAGAAATGGCCCCTGTGACTGATATACTGCTTTATATAATATCATTGCATTATTATTGGTCGTGTATTAATGTTAAAGCAGGATTTCACTGTTGAAGTGCGGCTGATTTTTAACTGGTTTGTGTCGATCGACTGGCCCAAATTGACACAAAACAGCCACAAACGACGCTGCTTCCATCTGGCACAGGGCCCCCCCCCCGGACCCATTGGGCCCCTGGTCCTGTGCCCGGTAGGCCCGTTCATTAATCCATCCGTGGAAATGCCCATCACAGCTACCACCCAGAGCCCACAGTGACACTTTCACAACGCTGGTTTTGTCCAAACCTCGCAATCAATAAAAATGATTCAAAGGAAAATTAGTAAATCATCACATGTCAGAAGGCGGAACGATTAAAAATTGACTTAATCAAAATAGTGACCAATTAATTTTATGTCGATCGATTAATCGTTGCATTTTGTGCAGTGGTAGAGTCAAGTACCTCAAATTTAAATGCTGCATTTGAGTAAATGTAGTTACATTCCACCACTGCCATGAAAACAGCTCAGCTAATATTTGTATTCATTGTTTTATCATAAATTATTGCTACCACCATTGTGGCTGCTCCACCAACCCCCCCCCTCACGTGGCTCTCTGGCTCGTGTCAGAGCACACGTGCCGGGCACAAGCCAGCCCCAGCGGCGGCGTTGCGTCAGGGCTACGGCAAACTGAGGCTGGCTGCTGTTGACGTGCGATATGGGTCAGTGCCGTTTTCAGTCTCCCCACGCACATGCGGGTTCAGTGAGTCGTGTCAGATTGGCAGCGCTATAAATAACTACAATAGATGCTGTACTGGAAAAAAATACAAATCTAAAACCAGTCACGACCTCAAACTGTTTCTGTTTGTATCTGTTGGTATTTGGTTCACACACACACAACATACAAAACCCACAGCTTGCAGACCTTTCTGTGTTTTTCTGTGTTGTTGGCTTTGTCAGGTTGATGTGTTTAAATAAGAACGTTAGCATCACTTTTAGAAATCGAAGCTCTCCAGAAAATCTGAATTACAAGGAGGAAGCATAATCCAGCTCTACCAGCAGACAATTGCAATTAACAATGAATTAAAAAAACTGAATCCTGATTAGTCTTGGTCAGCGTTAAATTAGGACCTCCTACTTGGAGTTATCATTAGATAAATACAGGCAAGACGTAGAATAAAAAAAAATTCAACTGCAAATGCGACACTTGCACCTGTAGGTGTTTTCTATTCTGCCTCTTCCCCATGACTGTGGATACGTACAGCGAGTGCTAGACTGGTCTCCTTCAAAGACGGCCTTGTTGCACATAGTAGGGTGCGGCAGTTTGCACCTTTATGATATATTCTGAGTGTGATTCTAACAGTCTAATTAGCTAGAACGACTGAAAAACACCGCTGCAGGTCTGGATCGTACTTTTAGTCTATTGCCGATTTGACGGCGTCTCTGAACTAGCACTCATTCACTAGCATGAATATGTTGAACATCTTTACTTTACAAAAGGTTTACTCTTTAAACGTAGCCAAAATGAATATTAGGAAGGTGATGGTCCGTTATATATCTGTACGTATTTCCAGTGATGTATGGAAAAACTACACCAGTTTAGTGGACTCTGGTTTTGCTGTGGTACAATTCAAAAACACACTGGTTTGTGCTGATAATGATAAGGTTTTGTCTCCTCTCTATTGACAAAAACAGCATCGGGGCAGGATTGTTATCGTGCTCTGTCAATAGCCAGTGGCCCTAGACGTTCTCAGCGTGGAGCTGTGAAGGGCAAGAGTCCGGTTAACCCCCGGAGCTCATTCTATTATGGCTCACTCTCGCCACCGTCAGACCGGCACAGGAAGTGCGTTGGGCGCCTAAAAACCACTTTGCCAGGTCGGTGGAGTTAAGATCTTTATTGGAAACCCAGCCTTCAAACATCATAGTACATTTTTATTAATTCAGAGTGACAGCAACAACAGCAACAGGCCGCATGTGGTCTAGAGCAGTGGTTCCCAAACTGAGGTGCTGGGCCCCCTCGGGGAATATGGGGAAGTTTCCAGAGGTTGTGGGGGGGGGAAGGAAAATAGATATAATGTACTGTATATATATGACTTATTTGATTTTCTAGAAGTTCAGAGAATAAGTAAGACAGATGGCTCTGCTGTGAGGTTTTACCGGTGTCTATCTGTGGTGTAAAAGTTCGGGAACCGCTGGTCTAATGTGAGACAGAGCGGCCGACCGACCGGGCCGAGCTTCACTGCGTGTCAAAGCCACAGAGCGAGCAGCGAAGAGTTCAAGACAGAACATGGAAACAGAGAAAGAAAAAAAAAACAAAACGAAAAAACAGTCAGAAACACAAATAAGGGAAAACAACAGAAAAAAAAAAAAAAAACATTTGATTCTCCTTCTGATTTCAGGGGAATGGGACTGCCTTCCTTCGGCCGCGGTTCAATTCAAAATGAGAAAGTAGTTTACTGTAATACGTTGTCAGTAGAATACGATGATGACAAAATGAAAAACCTTCAAGATACACAACCATACTCAGTGTATTTAGCTTTAGCTTTCTTATCATTAATCGACAGCTTTCAAACAGTCGTGAACTTTATAAATTGTCTTACAGGCTACAGCTACAATGATATAGACTGTAAAAAAAACAAAACCAAAAAAAAAAAAAAACTGGTTTATCTTTTTATTGGCGAATCCAGAGATTCTGTACTTGTTGTTAAATTCCACATGGTGTGAAATCAATATAAATACATTTTTAAAAGACGCATTTGGTGTTAGATATTTTGCAGTCGTGGTATCGGCATGAGCCTCTATAAAACAGCAAGTGTTTGGACTTTACAGAAAAAAAAAAAAAAAAAACGAACAACTAGATGGATGTGATTGCAAAGTTGCCGTTTTGTCGATGTTACAGGCAAACGATAAAAATCTAGCAATGCTCCAGATATTCACCCTAAATATGATGCTGGTGATCAGCCTACTCTGATTCTCCGATCCAACTGCGTGAAGGCAGAAAAAGGAAACTGTCTGCGTCATCATCAGTCACCAGGCAGCCCGCTGCGTCGCCCTCCAGTTGCTACGAGTGATAACTGAGACAGTCTTACTGAAGCAGCATCTCATATTCATTCATGTTAACACAATAAACTACTGATGTCTTTTCTTTTTTTTCCTTTTTTTTTTAAACCCCTATGGGAAATGCACTTAAAGTTCTCCAAACAACAAAGACGTCGACTGATGGTAAACAAATTGGAATAAATTGAAACATACTGTATATTAATAAACTGTATTGGACTGGCATAGGCTGATCTTAATAAAAATAATTATTATTGGTGCGGTGTACCAATCGGAGCATCTCTAGTAAAATCCCACCTTCCCCCTTTAGTAGCAGGTCTTTAGATCTGAAAAGAAGAGAAGAGAAAGAATTATTTCAACTTTTGTTCTGCACATTTAATTTGTCATTTTGTGCCATAAGGAAAATTACTGTGACATTATTGGAGTTTCTGCTCATTTCCTGCATTCCTTGTATTTCACTAAGGATTGGTTATCCACCTTTTTGTGTGTTAGGAGTAGGGCTGTAACTCAATATTATTTATCAACAATTAATGTGCTAAACACTTTGTCATAATTGGTAACTGTTTGGTCTATGAAGTGTCTGTTATTGTTATTTTGTCATCAGTTCTACACAAAGATATTCAGTTTACCATCATACTAGACAAAGAAAAGCATTACATATTTGCATTTGAGGGACCTTTTGGTTTGTCCTTTGAAAAATAACTCGAATACATCAGTCAAAATAGTCAAACTGTGTCTGTAGCACTGATTATCAAAAAATAAAAGTAGTAGAGCTGCAGTGATTGGTTGATTAACCGATCAAGAGAAAATAACGTGTAAACCACTTTGATTATCAATTAATCGTTTTAGTAATTTTTCAGGCAAAAATGCCAAAAGCTCGCTGGTTCCACCTTCTCAAATGTGACAATTTTTACGCTTTTCTTCATCATCTATCACAGTAAACTGAGTATCTCTGGGTTCTGGAGTGTGGGTCAAATAAAAAAATAACAGACATTTGTAAACATCTCCTTGGGCTGTGGTGAACAGTAAGAGGCATTTTTCACTGGTTTATGACCTTTTATAGACCAAACACAGGAAAATAACTGGAAGACTAACCAGTAATGAAAGTAATTGTTAGTTGCAGCCCTAAAAAGTAAAAATCTGACAACGATTCACTGTTCAGATCACAAATCTTTGTTTACTTATTCTTTTATCACACAGTACTGATTTCAATCAAAATTTTGCCAATTTTAGACTCCATTTTATTTAGGTTTTGAATTAGTTAACAGTTATTAGCTATATTAGTTAGCTAGTTTAAGTTTTAGTATAACTAGTTGTGTTTATACAACATTAACTATTTGAGGAGGGTTTGAGGAGGAAAAAAAAAAAAGGTAATTTCTTAAAGTAAGGTATATAAAAATAATTATTTGGGTGTCATACTGGCAAGGGGAGTAAACATTTTCAAAACAAAAAGTCAATCATGAACTCAATGGGACTCACATCATCAATGTCCTCATCGTCGTCGCCAATGTCATCAAACTGGATCTCATCGTCGTCTCCTGGCCCGAAGGTGTCTGTCTCATTGATTTTGGCTGCGAGAGGGAAGACAGAGCGAGGTGTTAAAAAAGGCGTGAATACGATACAATATGTTCATGAATCAGAAACCCATAATGTTTCTACTACACTGCGATGAGTGGACACCTAAAAAAGTCACGTGACTGCAAAAATGCTGCACGTTAGAAGTAAAATGGTTGAAATAAAAGGTGAGGAAAGCGAGGACCTCTGCTGTTTAAAGTCGGCAACTGCGTGTATTATTTCGCCAATTCCACCAAACCTCAACTCGCAAGAATTCGACTACAACAACAACAACAACATGAGCCTGGTAAACAACGAGCTACCAAGGAACTGGACGGAAGACGTTTAGACAGAGTTTACCTCAGTTCACGCCAGGCTATAAATAAATTCCTGGACTTGTTTTACAACAGGGACATGCAGTTTTTTGATCCAGTAGCACTGGTGTTGACGTGTCTTTTAACTCACCGTGCTCTGGCAGCTCTCCGTAGGCTTTCAAACTGCGAGCCTCGTCTGCGTTGTACTTGAGGATGACATCAGCTTTGTTATCCTGAAACACATGTCGTGGCGTGAGACGGAGGCTGAGGCGTTGCACTGTCTAGGTCAACGTGCTTTATACATCGTTAAGGCTCCGGGGGAAATACTAACAGAACTTTCAACAAGCCGGGTCTACTGAAAATAACTGTGCCGAAACCAGATTTGACCCGTATCTTGCCCCCGTAAGACCATCACATCATGTCAGCATGAAACTACTGTACAGTGGCTTTAGAGCTGCGAACAAAGCCTGGTGCTCTTGCAAGTGCGCTGATGCTTTACGAACAAAAATATATCACCAATCGATTTAAAATAACATTTTAACCTTTTTGAGCCGGAAGAGACACTGACGTAATGATTGACTAATTTATTTAAGGTCCACAAATGATTTTTACAAGAACAGTAGAAGGGATTTTCCAGCCAGTCCTTTTTTTTTGTTGCTAAAATCATATACAAAAACATTTTATAGTCAACATTACTGCCAATGGCAAGCTAGGAAAAAAATGAAGATCTTCGTAAATTATTTCTTTTTGGGGGGGGGGGGGCTGAAATCAGTGTTTTTTTTAAAACTTTTTAAAACAATGAAAATCAAAATAACAAAGTCGGAAAATGATTAAAAATGCAAATAGATAAATAAAAATTCTCCCGGAGGTATAGAATCATGCAAATCGATTAAGATGCAATTAAAAAAGGAGTTCTTTAGCTGACATTCAGAGAAAATGCAGAAGTGGCAGTGGCGCGTGAATGGTAGATCTCTCCACAGCTTAAATGCCATGACATTTTTTTTTGCTTATCTGGCATGTGTCCTTGTACGTAAGTGCTTCGCAGGCCAAAAACAAAACTTGGAGCAAATGATATCATTAATCAATCATTGAACATGACCTGGATGAGCAATGGCGAACGGATGGATGAATGGATTAATTAAGAAAAATTTATTCAAGGGTATGTATTTTACATGAGGTCAGAGGTCTAGAACAAGACAGTTCCAGACAGCTTTTTCTAAAAATCTAATACAAAAACATTTTATAAATAACATTACTGCCAATAGCAGTCTAGAAAATAATTATGTCAAACCTTTGTAAATTAAATTTATGTGTTCTTAATACCTTCTTGGGCCTTTTTTAAAGGAAAAATCTTTTCATCTTTTACCCCGTAATTGCCTAGAAGCTGCATTTCGCACCAACTGCAGACAAAGTATTGCTTTTTCACTAAGTGTAGAATTTAGAGCCATAGTAATCCAGACAGTGTCAAACAAAGGCATGAATAACTTTCTTCAGCCGACAGAAATGGTGTGATTTTGGAGCTACCTGGCCTAGAACTAGTAAAAGTACTAGTACCTAGTAAAAACATGGCTGATTACCCCCTTGTACGTGTTTTTCAAAGTTCGGATCTTGAATAAGTTCCATAACTGTAGGAGATTTGCATGTGTAACACTGACTTTGTTTCTCCACTTCAAAAACTGAACAAATAAAACAAAGATAGCCATGCTGCCTTTTTCTTTTGCCAGTGTTTGGTGAAGCTGAACCTGACGCACACTTTCAGACGTCTATGTCAATAATGGTTTCCGCCTCCATTTCAAAACCTATACACCTGTAAAAGTTGGATCAGACAGATATGTTGCTGCTTTGTTAGCTGAGGAGAGCAACAACGCGTGTGCCGTGTCCTCACAGCGAGGGTCAGTATAGGGTTAACAATCTGATCTGTGTCATGTGTGAGCGACCAACACACCTGGTAATCTCTCAGTCCGACCAGGATGATGTCTGACGTGTTAATCCAAACCTGGAAGAGAAAAAAACAAAAACAAAGCAGATGTTACACCTCGTGTCACACAGCAACACACTGCACTTTGTAACCCCCCCTCCCCACAAACAAGCAGACACACAAACTCAATTGAGTCCATGCTGCCACATCAACGGTGGCTGGATGACCACTGACACCAAGCTGATTCAGCGTTATGTCGCGGGGTTTCCTGTGTATGTGTGTGCTTGTGCCGGTGGGGAAAAGGTATGAGAGGTCGGTCGGGACATTCCCACCTTTTTCCGGAGTTTTCCTCTGATGTGGCAAAGCCGCTTGGTGCCGTCAAAGCACATGGCCTCCAGACGTCCGTTCCCCAGCATTTTAATCACCTGAGCATATTCTGGAAAACACAAGAGAGCAGGGGATGGTTAATTCAGGGTAATAAACAGACATTCTTGCTGAGCCGTTTTTGGCAGCAGATGTTTCAGTTCTACCAACAATACAGGAGGATAGAAAAACACCATGTGGAGGTCCTACTCTTAAACCCCACTGGCTGGTCAATTTTGGAATTAATGAGCAATTTGTGCAAAAAATCGTTAGAAAAGAAAATACCGTAACAACTATATGTAATAAATTCATAATACATAGTTTCCCGCAGCGTTTTATAGTCAAAGTCTGAAATAAAGAGCGTGTCTTCTATCATCAGAAGACTTTATTGCATTTTTATGATATATAATATATATTCACATTTAGCTGTAGAGAAAAAACGAGCACTGGTGCTACAACCACACAGCAAAGGTACTGTATTTAATGAGTGAGGTCAGTGTTTCAGCCATCATCTAGTGCAACTCTGGAAACATAACTGATGATAGAAAAGTGCTAAGTGCAAACAAAAAGAGCTGAGGAGAGGGAATAGAGGAGGCCTCAGTATTACTGGATACTGAATAGGAAGGTTCTGCTGTTCTGTAGCAGCACAACAAAAAGACCAGTACAGAAAGAGGAGGAGTGTTTGGGGTCAAAACGAGTTGAAACTATAACATTTTTCTGGTCTTGATATAGATATTTTTATTCACATGACATCCGTGCTGCTCACTGAAAAAACCTACACAACACAAGATTAGGACTGGGGCAATGTATGAATATTTATTGTTTACTGTCTTTCGTAGTTTACTTGTTTTTCTTTTTAAATAATATGATTGTAATGCAATTTTGTTGTGTAAGGTAAGGATATAAACAAACCCTATGTAAGTTTTCTTTCTGTGTGATTTATGAAATATTTGAGAGTGCAGCTGAAAATGAGTTCCAGTTTAATTTTCATTATTATAAACTCCAGCTTAGCTTAAGATTCTGACCGTGAACTGCAACATCCCTGGTTTGTTGCATCTCTCTCCTTCATTCCACATCATTTATATTACTGTTTGTAATAAAGACTGACAAGGGCCCCCCAAGAAATTCTTTAAAAAAAAAAAAAAATACACAGTCCAGTGTGAAGCACACGACCTACACACTTAAACAGATGATCTCCCAAATGTTTGCAGAAAATGTGATATATAAACATTCTCAGAAGGTTCTGTGCCCTGCGCTAAACAAGTAAGTGTAGCCTTCACTACCTGAAGGTCTCTTTTAAACTAGCAAAGCCTCCTCCATACACTGGGATCACTTCCACACTAACAGGGGATTTTGGCAGCGCTGAGCACTGCAGTCGAGGCTCTGAGCACCTCTGACGGCAGGCTGATACCACCATCAAGTGAGGCTCTCAGTAACACTGCATATCAAACAATCATTTAACCATCAAACAGGAGCTGCATGTTGTTCATGCAGTCTGTTCTTAGGCCTTTGTACTGGATGTGTGTGTGTCGGTCATGTAATATTTCTCATAACTTGGCCCCACAGATTCTCCTTTTCTGAGGCTCTTAATTGCTTCAGCCTCTCATTAAGCAAAAATGACAAACATCTTCTCAGAAGCAGAGCTGCAACGACTTTATATTTTCATTTTCAATTAGTGTGCCAACCTGTCTTATCAACCAATTAATTCTTTAGTCTTTGAAATGGGAGAATATAGTAAAAAAACAAAAACAACATCTAACATCTTTAAACTGCTTGTTTTGTATGACCAACAGTCCAAAACCCAAAGATGCTCACTTTACTGTCATAGAAGACTAAAAACCAGAACATATTCACATTTCAGCAGCTGGAACAGGTGATTTTTTTTGGCTTCTTTTGCTTAAAATTGTTGGATTGAATGATTAATTAATTACCTGTTGGTTGATTCATTGTTTAAACTCTACTCAGATGTGCAGATTTACCTGCTTTTCCAATTTTTTCATCACTGTAAATTACAGAACAGAACTTCTGAGATAAGCCTTTGCTTATGTCTAACTACAAGAATACCATATGGTGACTATACCTCTGTCTGTGCCCACTATGTATTAGTCCCCATTCAAGTCACAGATTTAACCATGGGTTTCATTAAGATAATTAACTGGCAATTTTTGAAATGATACCTGTTCCGACAATATTTTCATAGTCCCCAAAGACTGTTTTGTATGCTGCACAATAAAAAAAAGGTTTTTTTTAACCCGTTTCCCAAGTTGTGACTTTACGGAAATGAGTTAAAAATCTTTTTTATAACTCAACAGACTGAGTAATTTTTCATCCAGATGGTTAGGAGAGTCTTTGGGGATTTTAGAGATACCAGTAGAACAGTAAGTGCTTTTAAAAAGAACTCTTGGGCTTTTCCAACATCGTTGGTTAATTATCTTTTAGAGAGACCGATGGTTACCCTAAACTGGGACTACTGTGACTATATAGACTTACTAAAGTGACCGGTGTTGACATAGTCAGACCAGATGCAAACACGTTATTCCCATGGTCTAGATTTGGCTCTGAAGGGAAGGAACTAAACCCTTTACGCCTTTTTGAAAGAAACTTTTTTTTTTTTGACAATGTAAAGCCATAAAGTGGTGGACCTTAACTGTTTCTGGTGTAACAGCTGGCTCTTCTTCGCCAGATCCAGTACTCACCCTGTCCATCCTCTTTGAACACCAGTTCTCTCTTCTCGGACTCATTCTCGTTCTTTCCACGTCGCCGATTCTTTCCTCCTTTACCTGTAAACGGAGACCACAGGGTATTAATCAATGCCGTCCGTTTGTTTATATAATTAATTCTACTCACTGGGTGAGAGGTCAGTGGATAGGATCGGCTATTCTACCTCTACCCGTCGTAATTTCTCGTGGGCACCTTTCCCCCACACTGAATCGGCCGGTAAACGGTTATTAACATGATATTTATTCATGTATTTATTTGTCAGATAATCTCTCCCTGACTGCGGAAGCTACAGATTGCAAGGAATGACAAGAAACTGTGGCTAAGGCTTAAAATAACGTTACCTCGCTAATTTATGCTATAAATGTATGCTATAATTTAGTTACGTTACTTGGATGCTGAAATAAGTTAAACAAGCCGCTAAACGGTTACCTGGCGTTATCAGGGTTACCGGGGGTAATTTGTGAGAAATAAAGCTGTCAGAGGCCAGACCGGGGTGGGGTTTAACTAGCAGCTAGCTGCGCTAACTAGCAGCGGAATTACACTTGCAAAACAGGCACAAAGTGTTGAACAACTTCGTCTGGCCTACACTAACCCCATCACTACCTCGGGTAATTTCGTGTTTAGTGACTGGGGTTGGACGCAGACACAGTTAACGGCCCGGTAAAGGACTCTAACCGTTACGCTAACTAGCTTTAGCCGCTCGGTGTCACGTTTTCACTGCGTGTCTCCGCGGCGGGCTCGACACAATTAAACACCGAAACACACAGACACACACGCACTTTAACGCTTTCCCGCGTCTCTTACCTTTATTTTTGGGCATATTCTTTCACGCCTCGGTCCCGTTAATCCCGCTCGGTAGAAACGACAAGCTGTTAGCACAATAACTGTTTATAATAGTGAGTGAAAGCGGAGAGCTGAACTGAGCTGAGCTGAGCTGAGCTGAGCTGAACTGAACTGAACTGAACTGAGCTAGCTAGCTACCGCTAATTCTCACCGCTGGTCTGCGCATGCGCCTCCCAAAACAGTCAAAATGACGTTGCTTTATTGTAATAGGTGATTGTTAACAGAGACAAAAGCCAGCGACCTCCTAAAGGCTCATCATCATCGTCGTTATTGAAGCTTTATGGCGGTTGGCAAACAACGTAATGGTGCTTTACCGCCACCAAGTGGACTGGAGCGTGGGTCAGGGATCTCACTAGACCTTTTGTTAATTCTAATAATCAACAAAAGGAAAGAAAATGGGGGGAAAAAATGAAAACAAACCTCACGCTCTCTCTAGACATTATCTGTATAAGCTCAGGTAAATCAGATTTGAACTTTATTTCTCTAAGGTTCGGTATCAGCAAATCATAGCATGTTCTAAAGTTTCTCCTCCCTCCCCAAATTCACTCCTTCCTGTATTATGTTTACCAGTTTAAATAATGTTGCGTTTAATCCTGTACACCCAAACCGTCTCCTCCCTCCTGCTTCTCATCATACCGGCCTTCCTCCACTGCTTTTGCCACCTTTCTTTCGACTTCTCCTTATTTAATGACGGCCTTCATCTCTGTTTTTCTACAGTGTGCTGTCATGCCAGCGTGTTTCCTTTTCCCTGGCTCCACACATTCATTCCCTTTGACTCCCATATGTGCGGGTCAAGCTTTGAATTCTACCTAGCGTTTGCTGTATCTCTATCGAAACATCTGGCGGTGGGCATGGATGTAAAAGAAACTCCTTATCTTTGTTCTCCTTGTCGAGCAGTGTGAATTGTACAGCAGGGTGAGGAATTATCCAAGGCTGTACTGTTTTCGGATTTACTTTCTGATCGATTGTCCATCCATAACTTTTTGTTTCCCTCCTCTTCCTTTTCCCAACAGGGTTTAGGTGCATCATGTGTTGGGTGATCTCCATGACGTCCTTTTAAATGAACCCACTAATTTAAAGACAGCCGTATTCTCCTTAATTGCAGCAGCATTTTTACATTCCCATTCCCACTTATAACGCTGGCGTTGGAGTCCATCTAACGGCACCTGAAGGTAGGACATCAGACCGCCGTTGTTTTTATTGTTATAGGTGATTAATAGTAATTTAATCACCTATTTACAAATATTGGTTGTAATAGGTGAGACAATAGCCAGCTTCTATCATTCATTCAAAATCCAAGGTGGAAGAAGTTTTCAGATTCTTTTCTCAAGTAAAGTGAGAAATATTAATGTAAAAATTCCCTTAACACCATATGTATGTAGACGGTGTCAATTATTAATTTATTTTCATGTACAGTTATTTCTGTTTAACATCCATGGACAATCTTTAGAATATCCACCTGATTTGCACTAACATACAGTACAAAGTGTATCTTTTTATTTTGTTCTGTTCATTTTTATATTTTATCCTGTCTATTTAGTTATTGTGTTTCAGCCTTTTAATTTTATCTAGTTATTTTCTTTGTATTGTTTTTTTTTTAATCTACCTCACTGTTTTTTTGTGATTTACACGAAGACGCTTAAGTGCCCAAATATTCAGTTGTTTTTCAGTTTAGTTAATAGACACGGTGACGGTAATGACCGTGAAAAAGATGAAAAATAATATATTTTGTTTCTACTATTTAATATTAATAACAAAAATAACAATAATAATAATATAATAATAATAATAATCATTATCATCATCACAATATTAATAATATTCCTCCGCGCCAGCAGGGGGCGACCTCTCCCTCCTGAGCTGCTGTTGATGTTTTATTTTCCCGGAGAGAAAATAGACATTTTGGGGGAGCTCAGTCGCTGAACGAAGCCTCCTCTCCTGCATCGAGCGAAGCCTGATTTTCGTCTCTTCCCGGAGGCTCGCTTGTGCCTTTCAGCTCTCCGTTTTCGCCGTTAAACAGCCAACTGGTGCAAAGTTAAAAAGATATTTTCGGCTGGAGCTTACGGCCGCTTCCCTTTGCACATTAGCTACCTTGTTTGGTTTTCGGCTAATCTGGTCAACGAGGTTCGGCTGTGATGGCTGACTTCAGCAGCAGGGTCATGGTGAGTGTTTATACCGTCCTAACATTTAATTTAAGAGAGAGAGAAAAGTTTTGCCACTAAATTCTCACTCCTGTTCAAAGCATTAACTAAAAGTGCATATTTTGAATTGTAAACGATCAGAATTAGGGCTTTTATAGTATTAGATAGTTGCAGCATGCGTTTAAAAAAAACTATACAGATAATTTTGTAAACGACAATTTTCTAAATGGAGAAAATCTAATGGGGGCTGCTCTGATATAAAGTTAGCTGAAGTTTAAGGATTAAATAAAATGTTTTCTGGAACCAATCCACATCATCTGTGCCTTCAGAATCTATGGTTGATAACAACAACAACAACAAGAACCGTAACAACCACAAGACATTATAATAACAATGTTCAGGAAGATACACATGGAAAAACAGCGAAAACCCGGAACAACAAAGCTGGACAAAGATAAATAAAAAGGTGACTATTCATAATAAAGTTTATTCATATAGTACAAATCAAAACACAGATGCAAAGTGTTTTACAGGAGGGAAAAGCTCAATAAAAAGTCAGTTTTACTCTAAAGCCGCACTCAAAAACAGGAAACAACACTGAATAAAATACAACACACTATAACCACAGAAGACATTACACACCCATTTTCAAATCCTCCTTGTGACTTGTGTATACTGAACTGTGCGTGTGTGAAACCTGCTGGAGACCTGGTTTAACGAGGGTCTAGGGTCGCACGGGGCCAGATTTCTAAAGCCCGGGTCATTTTGTTAAGTACAGTTCAGATCTTTGGTCATGTGCCATCTCGTGGAGAAGGCCGTTGGGCCAACGTAGTAACCCCCCCCCCCCAAAAAAAAGGGAGAGTCCAAGTCTGTTACTGTTTATCTGCACTGCCTCAGGGACGACGCGGAGTCAGTTCTCTCATTAGAGATCAGGTGCAGAGCTGCGACGGGTAGTCGATTAGTCCACCGTCAGAAAAAGTAAGAAAACCTGAAGACGCCGCTTTGGCCTCTTTTTCCCTATTTTCTGACGAATCGTGGATTAATTGGGAAAATAATGGGCAGATCAGACGATAGTGAAAAATAAAAATGGTTCGTTGAATTGTTAGGAGACGGCGTTTTCCTTGTAGGAGGAAAAAAAAAAGGTTTACACTATGACTTACATCTGTAGCAGACTGATGATGTGTATTTTGTGATAATAAAGTGCAACTAGATCACAAACAATAAAACACACACTCTATATTACACTTGATTGACCATTTTCCCAGTGAGTGTAGAGCTCTACTCTGAACCAGGACTTTTTCATACATCCAGTTTGGCTGCAGCTTTTTGTTTTCGACACAGCAACTCAAGTTTTTCTTTATCCAGTTTGAGGGTCCAAGGACAGAAGGCGTCATAAGCTGTACAGATTGTGAAGCCCCCCCGAGGCAAATTTGCGATCTGTGATATGGACATAATGTGTCTGCTGCCTGAAAACACAAAACGATATTTGTTTCTCTTGTCAGACGTCTTCTGAGCACCCGGCGGTGGGAGGGGGAGCCTTGGGAAAGGCGACGTCGTCCGCGGTCGTGGCGGGAAACGGAAACTGGGACGGCGCGGGCGGGATGGACGGGATAACAGTGGTGAGGATAGATGACACCCACATCGCAGAGGAGCAGTCCCACGTCGGGGGGAAGGTTAAAGACGATGCTGCGGAGTACTACGAGGTGGAGTACTCGATGCCTGCGGAGGAGGAGGCGGCGGGAGAGGAAGAGGAGGACAGCGTCTATGTTATTGAGTATTCGAATCCCGAGGAGGAGGGAGAGAGTTACCAGTTTACGATGTCTGTAGATAGGTCGCTCCCGGCCAAAAAGCCGAACATCGATAGTCCGGTGGTCCGAGAGAACGCCCGAGCCCCTTCGCCGGCGATGCCCAAACCGTCCAGACCATCGAGGCCGAGACAAGAGGTGAGGCAGAAGAGGAAGATCGCGGAGGAGGAGGTGGTCAAGGAGGAGGAAATCATGAGCAACAAGAGCGTGTTAGAGCTCGGAGAGGACTACAGCGACGTGATGGGCTCGGGTAAGAGGCAGCTGTTTTGCTCGATGTGCCCGCCGCCCGGCCGCTTCTTCAAGAGAGCGTCGGGTCTGGCCGTACATTTAAAACAGATGCACCACATGGACGGGAAGAAGACCTTCTTCTGCACCTCCTGCAAGCAGACGGTGCGCACCCAGATCGAACTGGACGCGCACACGCGGCGCCACGCCAACCAGGAAGCCGTCTTCACCTGCCTCCTCTGCTCGGCGGAGACAAAAGATAACACGGAGGCGGAGAAGACCGGGTTCAAGGGGTCGAGGTGGGGCCTGAGGAGACACCTGGAGAAGGAGCACCCGGGCGTCATCCCCCGCTGCGACATCTGTAATAAAGGCTTCAAGTCGCTGGTGTCGTACCTCGCCGATCAGTTCAGGCACGTCGGAGTGTCGCCGTTCTACTGCGCCAAGTGTCAGATCTACGAAATGACCGAGAGGGGTCTGAGCGTGCACATCAAAAACCACGACAAGAAGAAGAAGAAGCAGAAGCAGCAGCAGGAGGAGATGACGACGACGACGACAACGACGACGACGGCGGCGGCGGCTGAAAACCACCTGCCGACGTTGGGAGTCTCCACCAGCGCTGACAACTCCGCCACAGACGACTCCGACTTCTGACCCTCCAGTGGTTTTAGACTAAAGCAGCACCAGCTCAGTGACCTCCTCTTTGCCAGACTGACGTCTGACATTTATGCATCTTTGACTGGTCTGAACTGAACTTTGGACGAGAACCCGATTGGTTATAGATTCGACCTCCGTGTCAGAGAGAACCGAGCTTTTATTCGGGCCGGGCTTCAAAACTTCCTCCACGTTCACCTGTTGTCGTGGTAAATTTAGAATAACGTCCATTTCCGGAAGTGCAGCAGAGAGTCATGTCAGGTGTTGACGAATGCAACTCCACGTTTCCTGCAGAATTTTCACATTAAATGACTTGCAGCCTTCCCTTTCTTAGGGGGCTTTTAATGTGAAAAAAACATCAGGAATATTCAGTGGCTCAACACGGATCAGGAGACGACACGACTGGAATTAATTAGGAGATGATTTTTTTTTTTTTTTGAAACAAATAGAGAGAGAGAGAGAGACCCCGAGCAGCAGAGTGGTGAGTTTGACGTGACTCTGCTGTGGAAGTGGACATTACACTGAATTTACCACCCGAGCTGTCGTAGGCATTTGTTTGTGCTTAGTTGGGACTCAGCCATTATTTGAACACTTGCCTTTTAAAAATGAGAATTCACCGTATTTCAAAATTTGCCATACCTGGTGCCATCTGAGGGGAGTCTCTCTCCCACCTGTAGCGTCCATCGGTGTCACGTGTAGAATAAATACAGTTTTGGTAACGGCGGCCTCAGCGGGAATTGAAGGAAAATTACATTTTTCCACAACCAGGGTTTTTATTTTTGTAATTTCTTTTGCCATCGTGAAAGTTAGAATATGTAAATATTTTGCTCGCCGGCTTCACTTTGGCAGCGTTTCCCGAACCCAAACCACTTACGAGACACACCTGCGCGGTCCAGTGCGGTCCAGTGCGGTCCGATACATCCGTCCCTGCCGTAACGACGTTTCAGCTCGCGGCCTTCATCGGGGGGCTTCGTCGTGAAACGCAGTACAAAGAACGATAGAATAAGACGGGTGTGAAGCACAAGAAACAAAAATGAGAAACGCCTCTCGGTGTAACGTGGGCCGGACGACACCACCATCAACTATGAGTCAACGTCGTCACACATTTCCAGGGATGTCGACAAAAAACCGGACTGGCCGGACTGTTGTATTGGACCGCATTAGACTGTACAGCTGTACCTAATAAAGTGGGCACCGAGCGTAACTCCTTAAAATATATACTACACACTGATCACCTTAGTTCATATACTTTATTATAGCAGTTAGTCTACAAAAAAAAAAAAAGAAAATCAAGAAAACCAGTTTATACAAACAGGAAATGATTTTATGATGAACTTGAGAAAAGATAACAAATGGTCTGTTGTAAGATTTAACGCTTCATGTTTTCAGATATCTTTCTGCAGCTGTTCATTTCTTTACATTTCAGGATTTAGTCTGCGCTCTCCCGGGTTTTAATGCTTCGTTTTGTCACTTTTCGCAGCCTGAACACACTGAAAGACTAAAAATCCTGCTCGGAGTTATTATATCGCAGCATGGATTTAGGACACGCCGGGCTTGTTCTGGGTTTTCATGGAACTGCGTGAGATTTTTTCTTTTTTTTTTTTTTGACACATTATACGAACCAAAACGAGCGGCGTGCCCGCGAACCACGCGTGAGCACCTGACGGCCCTGCAGCTTCCTGCTTTATTTCATAAGGGTGACAGGAACGGTTCTCGGACACGTTTAATCAAGTCCAGTTCAGCCAAAGAACCCAGAGCACCTGTCTGAAAGCGAAAGGCAGGCGACGCCTTATTTTACAGGTAAATTATCACCGTGATAAACACTCGCTTTTTGCCACCAGGCGTCACTGTGGGGGTTTGTGGATACATGTACACGCCTACGCTCTGAAGCGGACGAATACAAAAGTCAGTGTTCGTTTAATACTTTTCGGTTAAGGATGCCCTTCCCAGATAATTTCCCAGAAACTTTCCTCCTTGATTTCCTGAAAATTAGCCGGTATTCAGCTGTATAGTAGAAGGATATGTAACAAGCGGATACTTAATAACAATGCAGCAGCTAACACTGGAATTAGTACCAATTTACAGCTAAATACCCGCTTATCCTGAGGAAATTATGGAGCAAAGTTTCCAGCCGGCGTTACCGAAACAGTTAAGTAAAAGTCAAGAGTATCAGACGAGAATTGACTTTTTATAATCGTCTGTTTCGGAGCGAGGGCGTGTACACGTATTGTCAGTCCCTACGGTGAGGCCGCTGAGTGAAAAATGGCATCCGATTTAAAAATGATCTATTTTAGGGCTGCGCACATCTGTAGTAAGTGGGATATAAACCACAATATGGTTCCGGTTATGGTATCCCTCTAAAAAAAAAAGAAGAGAACTGAATCTTCTCTGCATGTAAACGTCACTTTAAAGGGAATAAAAGTAATATAATCGACACATTATTACTGAAACTTTCCTACTCTAAACTCCTGTCTTGAGACTGAAACTTCCTCCTTGTCGTAAGAAAAATTGGAATTTGTCTAAAGTTCAACTGGACACCTGTTGAGGAAGACTGTGCGATGGGAACTGAAAGCCCCAGAACAGCTACTAAATGGACCTTGTGGCAAAGTTTTTATTGATTTATTTTTTTTTATTTTTCTCTCTCTTTCCTGTCCTAACTTGTCTGTTTAGAAACCGTGATTGTTTGAACCTGGGTTGGGAAGGAAATGTGAGAAGTGTGCGGAGGCTCGATGAAAACCGATCAGTGGATCAAACATTCGATCGTGTAGCTCAACAGAAATATAATAAACTACATTTTAAATCATTTTAAATAACAAAAGTTTGAAGATATTGCTTAGGACTCAACTGCTATATATCACTTTTGCATTAAAAATCGATCAGTTAACCCCAAAAAACTAACTGATAGATTAACAAACCAAAAAATGTGAAAATAGCCCAGTTTATTTCAGACAGGTGGGGCAGCTTTCCTCAAACCTTTTGGCTTATGGCCCCTTTAAAACCAATCAGACTCGACCCCCAACTCCCCGACAGGATTTACAGTTTTTTTTTCACATCCTTATTTTGGTCCGAAGAGCCGAATGTAGTCAGCATGTCGCAAGAAATAGGGAAAGATCAGAGAAAGGTAAGTCACAATGTGCAGAACTTTGAAAACAAATATATATTTTTCTTTTTTTGTCCTTATATGATTGTGTGACCCCCCCCTCAGATTTTTTTAAAGACCCTTTTAGGGGCCCCAACCCACAGATTGGGCACCACTGAGATAGCCTGTTTGGATTTTGTCTTCGTCTCCTTTTATGTCCTTCACTGATTCTCCATGAAGTCGGGCACATTTTCCTAGAAATCTGCGACGTATTCGTTGGTTTAAGCCCAAGATGTTTCATCCAGATATATGTAATTAAATTTACTCACACTCACTTGTTTTATGTGTCAAAAGGTTTTGATTTTTGCAACCAGTGGTATATTTAAAAAAAAAACTGAAAAAAAAACCACCACTATCTTTTTTTAATAAATAGATATAGTAAAAAAATATAAAAGTTAAAAAAAAAAACAACCTAACTTCATTCATTTTAAACTCTTGAGAAGACTCGAGGAGTTTCCGTTGAAGGTGATAAAATAAATGAATCATGAATATTCTACTTTTGGAGGATAAAACGAGGATTAAAGGTGCTAAAATCACAAAAATATGAACTAAGTTTGGTGCATAAACACTGAGATGAACTGCAACAATCTGTTTTTATTGAACATTTATTAGTGATAATGAGTTGTCATGTTTTGTTGTGTTTCTAAAATGAAAAAATACAGTGTTTGGAATTAAATCTTTGTTACATGTATTTTTGTTAATGGTGGTTTAAAACATTTTGTTTTACTTTTTTTTTTTTTTTACTCGAGCAGTTTGATTTGTCTTTGGAACATTATTCATGTTTTGTTTTTGTTTTTTTAAATGAAATTTCTTATGTCATTAAAGAGGAACACCACTAATTTTTTATTCTTTTTTCAGCCCCGTGTTGTTTCTTTAGTGACCCTGAGACGCTCTGACTTGTTTTTATCTCATCAGTTGGGCTGGTTATCAAACCTCAACACTTTTTCTTTTGGCATCAGACAAAATGAACGGACTCCTGCATGAGGTTTTTTTTTTTTTTGAGAAACTAACCAACCAGTGCTCTTAGAGTTATGCTGTTTTATTAAAAGGGTGTTAAATGCCACGGAGCAGGGCTACAACTAAGGATTGTTTTCATTATCAATCTGTTGGTTTTGGTCTTATCGTTTAATGTCAGAAAATACCGAGGAAATGTCCAAATGTCGAAGGTGACGTCTTTGGTAACCAGAGCGATAGGAATACATAAAAGATTCCAGTCTTCTCGGGGGAGTCACTTCAAGCTTTGCAGACCTGGATTTTGGGCAGTTTATCTCATTCTTCCTGTCAGATCCTCTCAGGCTCCGTCGGGCTGGACGGGAAGCGTCTGTGAACTGCCGTCTTCAGGACTCTCCACGGATGTTCTGTGGGGGTTTTAGACTGGTCCGCCCGAGGACAGTCCGGCGTTTTCTCGGCCGTGTGCTTGGGGGGCCGTCGTCGCGCTGAAAGGTGAAACCCTCTTTGCGTCGGAGTTCTGCCCCAAGAGTTCAGTTCTTGTCCTTTTTAAAGTGGCTTCCGTCCAGCCGCTCTGCCACGAGGACCTGATTCATGAAGTGCTGCTGAGCAATCGTCCTTCCGGCGGGTTCACCCATCCCCTCAGAGGACGTCTGAAGCTCTGTTAGAGGGACCGCTGGGTTCTTGGTCTCCTCCCTGGCCACTCGGTTGATCTGGAGACGTCCAAATCTAGGAAGAGTCCCGGTGGGTCCAGACTTCTTCCACTTCACAGTTATTGAGGCCACTGTTCTCCCGGGAACGCTCAGAGCTGTAGAAATGGTTTTTATACCTTTTTGTCCTGATCTACACCTCGCCACAATTTTATCACAGAGGTCTAGAGAAAATCCTTGGACCAGGTGGCCTGGTTTTTGCCCTGACATGCAGTGTGGAACCTTAGATACACAGGTGTGTGTGTGCCTTTCTAAACTATGGCCAGTCAATACAGTGTCCCACGGGTGGACTCCGGTCGAGTCGTAAACACATCTCAAGGCTAATTAAAGAAACGAGGAAGCCCCTGACCACAGCAGAGGGTCCGAATGCTTTTGTAAATAAGAGATTTCGGTTTTTGATTTTTTTTCATAAACTTGCAAAAGCTTCAAAGAACATGTTTTCAATTTGCCAGTATGGATTATTGACAGTAGATTGATGTCAGTATTACCAATTTACAATTACATTTTCCACAGAACAAAGTGGATATCGCATTGCCACTGTGAGCTGATGAGACCGGTGATGGACGTCTCTGGTCTGCGTCTCCAACTCATGAAGTAAAAACCAGACTTCATTCAGTTCATCAGCTCTGAGCTGAGTTTAGCTTTCTCTAAAAAAATAAATAAATAGAACAAGATAAAAATAAGAAAATGTGCTTTTCTGTGATTCGGGTGAACTTGGTGATCAATAAAAGTCATTGGGCATCGATGGCTGATTATCCTTTTTATTATTTTTTAATAGAAAGTCCAACTCTCACTGCAGGTACAAAAAACAGAGAGCTGGCGTAGCAGCAGGGCTGACTGCGTCTCTGACAGGATCAGATGGAAGAGGAAGAGGAGGATGGAGAGAGAGAGAGAGAGAGAAGAAGAGAGAAAGCTATTCCCCTGTTTATAATTACAGAAAAAAAAAAAATCATTCCTTTTACATTCCTTTATCCCAGAGCTGTACATCGATAGACGAGGCAAAGATCAACATTTATATATATTTCATGTGATAATATAAAATAAAAGAAAATCAAACGTTTGTCTCGGAGCGGTGAAAAGTTTTATCCCTTTGCGTTGACAGACATTCGCACGACCGCGGAGAGGAAGAAGTTTTCGATCACTCGGCCAAAGGTGAGCGGGATTTGTGAAGAGGCTCAGGGTTCCGGATGCAGGATTTCTGGAGCGAGGAGAGGAGGAGTTTGTCCGTCTCCTGAAAACCCAAACTGAGGGTTGTTTTTGTTTTTGTTTTTTCAGCAGAGGCACACACAGGTACAAGTTTATTTTACTCGAAACTGATGCGACCCACCGGAGGAGGCAAAACCAGAAAAGAGTAATACGTAACTGAAACACACACACACACACACACACACACACACACACACACACACACACACACACACACACACACACACACACACACACACGCTCACTCACTCACTCACACACACACACACACACACACACACACACACACACACACACACACACACACACACACACACACACACACACACACACACACACACACACACACACACACACACACACACACACACACACACACACACACACACACACACACACACACACACACACACACACACACACACACACACACACACACACACACACACACACACACACACACACACACACACACACACACACACACACACACACACACACACACACACACACACACACACACACACACACACACACACACACACACACACACACACACACACACACACACACACACACACACACACACACACACACACACACACACACACACACACACACACACACACACACACACACACACACACACACACACACACACACACACACACACACACACACACACACACACACACACACACACACACACACACACACACACACACACACACACACACACACACACACACACACACACACACACACACACACACACACACACACACACACACACACACACACACACACACACACACACACACACACACACACACACACACACACACACACACACACACACACACACACACACACACACACACACACACACACACACACACACACACACACACACACACACACACACACACACACACACACACACACACACACACACACACACACACACACACACACACACACACACACACACACACACACACACACACACACACACACACACACACACACACACACACACACACACACACACACACACACACACACACACACACACACACACACACACACACACACACACACACACACACACACACACACACACACACACACACACACACACACACACACACACACACACACACACACACACACACACACACACACACACACACACACACACACACACACACACACACACACACACACACACACACACACACACACACACACACACACACACACACACACACACACACACACACACACACACACACACACACACACACACACACACACACACACACACACACACACACACACACACACACACACACACACACACACACACACACACACACACACACACACACACACACACACACACACACACACACACACACACACACACACACACACACACACACACACACACACACACACACACACACACACACACACACACACACACACACACACACACACACACACACACACACACACACACACACACACACACACACACACACACACACACACACACACACACACACACACACACACACACACACACACACACACACACACACACACACACACACACACACACAAACACTCACACACACACACACACACACACACACACACACACACACACACACACACACACACACACACACACACACACACACACACACACACACACACACACACACACACACACACACACACACACACACACACACACAGAGATGATCAGGCGGCTCGTGCAGAAGGTCATCCGGGTTCTCGAGTCGTCTCACGCCAGCGACTGGCGGCGGAAGCAGGAAGCTCGTCTCTTTTAAAAAAAAAATGGTATTTAATTTATTTTTTTTTAATTAATGATCCAACGTTTTGTCTTCACGCAGCACGTTGGGTAACCACGTTCCCTTGACAACATCCTTTAGATTCTCCGTGTCAGGGCTTGGAGTCATTCCCGCTCCCGGGTGTAGACACTGGAGGTAAATCCGTGTAGCACGCGGTAAAACTTGACTTTGTTTTTCCACAGGTCGCTGCCATCGCTTTGCATAACTTTAGTGAAGTGCATAAAATAAATTAAAAAATAAAATAAAATTCAACACTCCCGTGGGCACCAGGGGGGGCTCTAAAGTGATGGTTTAAAAAAAAAAAAGGCAGGATCTGCTTGTTCCTGTTCATTTATGGGCTCAGATTGTGATTTTCTGACTTGATTCGAGGAGAATGAAGATGATGGAAAACATTTGGAGTCTAAGGACTCTATACAGCCACAAGGCTGTTTAAAGGATAATATTTTTCCACTGGTCAACAAACCCCCTGTGCAGAGCCAAACCAACAATGACTGTGTCCAACAATCAGGCGCTGTGTGTGCATCCTCTGCTGAAAGAAGTCCCCAGCAAACGCACCATTTCCTCCCGTTTGTTTGACTAAAAACTCACAGTGAGCAGCTGTTTTAGGAAAATTACTGAGTCTTTTTAAAAGATGAAACTGTGAGAGACAGACCAGCACATTTGTTGGTTTCGGTCTTTTCATGGGAGCCGTTGACAATCAGAAAAATATCAAAACATCGCAAGATTTATCCTGTAAGTTTGTGTCGAACCTGTGACGAGGAAAAAAAAAAGAAGAAATAAAAAGTGCTGGTTAAAAAACTGGCTGCCAATTATCACTTCACCTCGAACAGATTCACGTCAAGAGAAGTCAGATGAAAGCTTGACTTGAAGTTTTTGACAGAGGCTGCTAAATTCACAAGCCCAATGTTGGACTGTCCAATGGCTAAAATGAACCAATTTTGATTTTCCTCATGGTGTTCTGCGCCTTTAAAGGTAAGATACTGGACGCCGGAAGCCTCTGACTGTGCCTGACGCGTAGGGAAATTAATTTTCCAAACAAAATCGGGCTCCTGAGAGACTTTTCTCTATCCCCAAAACATCCGGTAAGGCCGGATGCTCCTGCTCTCAGGTTCCCTCTTTCCTAGGTCGAAATGCGCGCGGTGACATTTCAGAGCCGAGGCTGCTCCGCTCAGTGGGGTGAACGCTGACCTGCCTCCTGCACCGATTCACGCCCTCCGTCCTTTTCCTGTAGGCGGCGTCATCTCAGAGGCTACTTGAGGTTCAAATGCAGGATCCGCAGCTACGCAGAAACCGTGACGCCAGTATAACAACAATGATCCTAGCTCTTTAAATGCATACGTCAGACGAGCATGTTCCTATGTTCAGTTCCCCCCAGTTTTGAAGGAAATAAATACAGTACTGTCGTTCTCCGGCGAGGCGGCACCGATTGTCCAAAGCAAAACGGGTCGACGGGTTGCCGTTACAGCTCAGTGACGCCGAAGCTGAGACTTTACAGTAAGACAGCAGAAGAGATCCAATCAGAAGAGTCCATTAAGGTGCAGGGACAGAGGACAGGACAGGGAGGGGAGGGCCAGGGGTTAAGCGGCGGTCTCTGTGCTCCTGTTTGGCGTCAGCGGTTCCCAGGTCCATCAGTAGTCTGTCCCGCCGGAGGTCAGATCGAGGTCAGAGTTGATGGGAAGATGGTTTTTTTTTTTTTTTTTTGGGGAGGGGGGGGTCGAGGAGGGGGTTAAAGGTCACAGAGCGGTAGAGGTGATCTTTTTCACCCCCCTCCGCTGGGCCAGAGTGGAGCAGCCCACCGGCTCCAGGACCGGAGGGACGTTCCTGTTCAGGGCTGAGTAGGTGGCCGCCATCGCACCCTGGAGGGAGGAGACAGAGTCAGCTTCATTTTCTGATAACTAATCATTATTATTTTATCTATTAGTTGACATTCCCCGTTCTGTTCATCGTGTGCTTCGTGTTAAAAAGGACGTCCCGTCTGGCGTCTTTACTTTCACGAATATTCTCTTTTTACTAATTCTTTCCTAATTTCCCGGAGGAAAACAAATGGCTACAGTTCCAGACCTTGTGCGGTCTCACACCTTTATTTATTTTTTTTAAAAGATACCAACACATAAACGGGACTGAACTGACGGGTCTCTCTGTCTCTCCACTGGTCCAACAGGGAACTGTCCCAGTTCTCACGACGACACTCAGGTGGATTCATATGTGGTGTATCTGTAAGTCTCTGAGTGGAGGGGCTGAAAGATGGGGTGAGCGTGTGTGTGTCACCTTGACGAGGTGTGGCGCGTCCTGCCTGTTGAGGGTGTACTTCGGCAGCTGGTCCCTGTGCGTCACCCAGGGGTGCCTGAGGACCTGACCTGCCGTCAGCCGCTGGTGGGGGTCGACGTGCAGCATCTTAGACACCAGATCCTGGGGGGTCAGAGGTCACATAGCAATTACAACTCGTCCTCTCTGGACCGTCGGTATCCACCAGCAAACTGAATCGAAGTTGAGCAATGCAGATGTCAACACTGGTAACTTATTTAAAGACATGAAGAGAGATGTGATTAAGCTACTTAACTCTATTCACCAAATACATCAGGATCTACAGCCGAGGAGACCGTTTGTTTGCCCCTTTTTCTTGTGTGTGTGTGTGTGTGTGTGTGTGTGTGTGTGTGTGTGTGTGTGTGTGTGTGTGTGTGATTATGCAGTGGAGCGTGTCGGTGTCCACACCTTAGCCTCGGCGGAAACGGAGGTCCAGTATCCTCCGCTGAGTGAGAACTTTCCGCTGCCGATACGAGCCAAAATCTCCTCCGGCGTGTCCTCCGGACCGTTAGCAAACGGAGTGAAGCTGGAGACGGAGGAGGAGATGGAGAGAGTGTTCGGATTTTAGATGCGTGGGTTTTTCCAGCAGCAAGAAATGTAGAAACACAAGAGGAGATTCAATATGACACACGATACATAAACTTTGTTAATCCCACTAGGGGGCAATTTGTTTGGAGCAGATGAATAATCAGACAAAACTAGACATTCGAAGACGTGACCCTTGGCCTCTGGGAAGCAGCGATGGGCATTCAATCACTTTTTTTTGACATTTAACAGACAAATGATCGATGATTAATCGAAATAAACGACGCTGAACATAATCATTAGCTGAATGAATTTGAACTAAATTGAAAACACTTTTCCCAGAAAGGTAAAATCCGACGTGCTGAGGTTAGCGCTTAAAAGGCAGTAAATTAGAATGTGTTTCCAGCTACCCTGTTAGCATCGTGTAGAGCAGGACTCCGAGACTCCAGATGTCACAGGCTGCATCGTAACCCTGCTTCTTCAAGACCTGAAACGCAGACAACAACCTCATGTAAAAAAAAAAACAAACAACCAACAAAACTTGATGTTCCTGAACATGTCAGCTGTGTGTAAATATAATGCAGAAGCAGCCATGTTACCCCAGCGATCATTCAGGGTCATTTCTATACATACTTTATGTGATGTGATTTATTTATGGATTTCAGACATAAAACAAAAAAATCCAAGGGATGACAGGTTAACGTGAAAATATTTCCAACATGGTCCCGAGATAAACAAAGGTTAAACGAAGCAATGAAATCCTGAAATCCAAAAATACATCGACACAAATCAAACTGGAAAATGCTCTCAGTGGAGCGCAGACCTCCACCAAGGCCAATGGCAAACAACATACACCAGACTTAAGAGAAAAGAAATTCAAATTCATAGTAAATGATCCGGTTCTGCCCCAAAATCTAAGGGGTTGTTCCCCGACCCAAGCCCCATCCCTCCAACAAGTTCGGTGCAAATCGGTCCAGAACTTTGTGTGTAGTCCTGCCCACGAATAAACAGACAGCGGTGGTTGCATAACCTCCTTGGTGGGGGGTAATAAGAGAAACACCCACATCAAAACACCAAAGTAGAATAAGGACGATTTGATGGCCGAAGTAAAAATGCAAAAATAAAAAATGTCCGATTTAATCTTTAGTTCACTGGAGCGTTTGGTTAAGGCTGATTTTTGTTTGGTTACATGGATCAAGACAATCACAAGCAAGAGACACTGACAAACAGAAATGAAAAGAGAAAACCCTCAAATGAGACCGTTAGGGCGTGAAAACGGAAAATAAAAACTCCTGACTGATGCAAACACAACATCTCAGTGCAACAAACAAAATCTTTGTTGATTTGAGTTTCGTGACGGAGCCACGACGCCGCTCAAACCTTTAAGTCACCCTGTTACGTTCTAGTATTATTTCGCGTTCGGCTCGGCTTTAAGACCCGAACCCTGACGCTGAGAAGCTGACCCACCTCTGGCGCGACAAAGTTGGCGGTGTAACACGGCGTCATGAGCAGGCCGTTCTCCGCCCTCAGCTGTTTGGCGAAACCAAAGTCACAGATCCTGATGGACTCGGCGTTCCCGCTCTCGTCCACGTAGAGGATGTTGCTGGGCTTCAGGTCTCTGTGCACCACCTGCAAACACGGAGGAAAACGTGAAGTCAGGTGTTTAACCTTTGGGATGAGAAGATGAGTCTGTCAGTTCACGAACAAACCTTTGAACCACAAAAAAAACACCCCAGAGAGACGTACCCCCTGTACGTGCAGGTACTCCACAGTCTTGGTGATGGTGTAGAGAACAGCGCTGGCCTCTCTCTCCGAGAAGAACTTCTGCCGGAGGATCTTGTCCAGCAGCTCGCCTCCTTTCATCAGCTCCGTCACCAGGAACACCGACCGGCCGTCGTCATACACCTACGGCGCGGAAGCAAAGCAGCCCACACGCAGTCAGTCGACCGTTCAGTCACTCAATTGTTCTGTGAATCGATTGATTCAGTCGGTTCACTCATCGGAAATTTTGGCGACTGGATTCTGATGTAACGGCGGCAGACACGAGGCCACAACCGGTGGCCACTGCCGGGTGTTAGTTCCATCGCCGGTATAATAAAAACGTGCAGTGTGACGACTATGGGTCCAACAGATTAGTTTTTTTAAGCACACAGGCGTCACCGAGTTACCATGACATCAAACTTAAAAGATGTCCAGTAATATAATGGTAACGATAAAAAGATTTTTCATTGAGATCAAGCTCCGTCGAGATTTTTCAGTTCCTCAGTTTGGGGAAAGTACGGATTTGTCTATTGGTCAGACAAAACAAGACATTCAAAGATGTCAACTTTCACAATTTTTTAACGATCAATCAGTCGATCAATAAAATAATCTACATATCGGTGGATAATAAAAATAATAATAAGATGCCCCAGCAAAGATGCTTAACCCTTTCATATATTTATTGAAGTATGCCAGACTTCACCGGCGCCTCAACAAAATAGAGTTTAAAGTTACACAACTTTCTTAAAAAAAAATCTGACCCAACGTTTAATGGCCAGCTTCCGTTTCCTAACCCGGTTTTACCTACTGCATGGGAAAGATGGACTTTTGTATTATAGGCATTTAAGGTAAGATAAGGTAAAATGTATTGATCCAACACAGGGAAATTCAAGGTGACTTATGTATAAAGGAGAGAACTCAACTAAAACTAGGATATTCTGCACATTTTAAACCTGAAAAGCACTTTATTTATCATCCTTGGACATAGAGCTGAATAATCTCTATATTCTCCAGCCTTTTTTTTTTTTTTTTAAAAAGGAACTGAACAAATAAAACATGGACGAAGATAAATCTGTGTTTTGTTACTGGAACCGATACAAGTGAGGACATTTTCACCCAGTAGCAAGATGATATTTTTAACTCTAATTAAGAATGAGTCACAGAGAAACTGAATCATGAGTAAAAGTGTCAGCATCAGAGCAGGTTTTTTCTCGTCTGTCCACCAGCTGCACAGACACTTCACCAGATTTCAGAAAGTGACCCAGATTGAGTCACACACGGGATAAATGTAGCAGATAAAAAAAACGGTAGATTTTCACATTAAGATGCTGCTTCGAGACTGGATTTTAACTTTGATGCCTCATTATAAAATGTTTCTTTAAAGCTAAATTTCCCTGAATAAAACCTGTTCGGTGCGACTCACGTCCTTGAGGGTGATGATGTTGGGGTGCTGTCCGTATCTCAGCAGGATCTCCACCTCCTCCGTCGGGTCTCTCTTGGCCTTGTTGATGATCTGTAACGGGGACAAACAGCGTTGAGACAAAGCTGGACACAGACGACGCGCTGCTCGCTCCGTGGACGGATGTCGTGCGCTACCTTGACCGCGTACTCCATGCCGGTTCCTTTGTGTATGCAGCGTTTGCAGATGGAGTACGAGCCGACGCCGATGTCCTCTTTGATCTCGTAGGCGTCCGCGAACTGGGACGTGCTACGGTGAAGTTGCTGCAAGCGAAGACACAAACATAAACAGATATATTACTACTAACAACTACGGGTATTATAGGGTTACTTAATAAAAATAAGCACCCTTGTGGGCGTGTGTGGGTTTGACATCAGATTGTTGGTGTGGATGCGTCCACATTTGCCACTTGACAAGATAATCTCAACCTGCCGTCCACCTAACGGCTTTTTTTGGGATTTTTCAAGTGCATTTTGCACATCATCTGTGATCTGAAGTCTTTCAGCCTCAGACACCCTCAACCCTACGACCCAGTCCGGGTTATCCAGACCCTGACTCCTGACCTGAAGTCCCCGCAGCACCACACAACAGATCCCTCTCCGTTGGTGGAGGGAGACTGGATCACTGCAGGCCGACCAGGCCTACATATTTTGGTATTGTTCACGTATTAAGCCTTTCTGGGAGGAAGTGGGAGGTTTAAGTATTGATGGGTCGTTTTTTTCTCTCTGTATCTGAAGGTTTGTGTAAATGTGGCATCTACCTCCTGAAGATTTTTATGGTTGCAAGTGAGAAAGCTGCCACTAAATGTTGGCCTCAGAGGAAACCCTCCCACTATGGACCTTTTTATAGGCACCGTCAACCATCTATGCTCCATGGAAAAGATGAATTATACCCTACGTCTACAGCAAGAGAAGGGTGAAAAACACTGGATGAAATGGGATTGTTACTAACAGACGCTGATTAATTTTCTTTTATTTCGTCTACACTTCTGTTTGAGACACGTTAGATGTGTTTGTACCTGTACAATAGCATGGGGTAGTGGTTGTGTTTCCTCCTCTGTTATGGCCACAAAACTGAATCCTCTGAACAGCTGATGGGCGTTGGCACTGGGGGGAACCCCCGGAGAGTCTAAGACGGACACAGACGCAGCTGTTAATTCTCACCGCTCAATGAAATTAGGCTTTAGTGACAATGTAGCTCAGCTCGGCAGTCTGTGAAGAGGAGGAAGAGAGGTGGAGTGACAGTCTGTACCTCTGGGTGTTTTAGCTGTGAACTCTGGATCAAAATAGAAAGTGTCGTCGGGTCGTCCTGCAGCTGGTTTGAAAGGAGGATAGATCTCTCTGCGGTACAGTTTCTGAGGCGAGAGGAAAATGTCAGAAAACTAAGCCAGGAGCACAATGAACCACACAGTCGAGAGAAAATTAAAAAAAGATATGTGCGTGTTTTTAAAAAATGATTATTTCAATGCTTGTTTCTGTGTCTCCGGCTGTAGGACACTGACATTCCAGTCGATGGTGTTGAAGAACTGATGCCTCTTGATCTCCTCTACTCCATCTGGTCCAGCTCCTTCAAACAGATAAACACAACAACATCAGCTGTCAGTCCGGTGCAGCACAGGACAGACCAGCAGGGGGCAGTTGAGGCACTCTGTCATTGACGAGGAAATAGTGCATTTCTTGAGGCGGATTAACCTGTTACCAGACGCCCCCATTTTTGTGCACGTGCCTGAAAATGATGTACCCAAAAAAAAAAGGTCACCGTTCTTTAACCCTTTTGATCACAGTCATAACTCTGGTTTCTTTTGAAAGGTAACTCTTTATACTTTACAACCCAAAAGTCAGAATGAGTCGAAGAGATGCTGAACCAAAGTTACGGAGGCACAAACACGATAGAAATGGGGTTCTTTTTGCCTCGCCTATTCTTTTTTGGCATAAAAAAGGGAATATAAGACCTGTAGCAGGACCTTTAGTGTGGAAAACACTTTGGAGCCACAACCAATTCTGTGTCAACAGCTGTTGCAGTGATATGAGGATCCTAAAACGCTTTGCACAGATAGAATTGGGAGACTTAGAGCTTTCAAACTGTGTACAATTGGTCAAGGTTGTGTTGGGATTGAGTCCGGTACACATCAAAACACACCTAAAGCAGCGCTACCAAAATAAAAGGTCGATCCACATTTGGTGCTGTAGTGAGAATTTGGGGGCAGCAGAACGGTGTGTGTGTGTGTGTGTGTGTGGCAGTGAGTCAAAATAAACTACAGCGTGTGCGTGTTCACATGGTGATGAGGGAACGTGTCGCCTGGTTCAACAGTGTGAATCACTGATGTGTTTTTAATAGTTTCTGGAAACAATGGAGCTCGAGGGCTCGGAGGAATAAGACAAATCAGGCTTTGGATACTCAGAAAGTACTGGTTAGTAGGAGGCATTCATGGTTGGTTTTGGTGATATCATGGGACTTGTTGACAAGAAGAAAAGTAATTATTGTAATTAACTCGTAATTATTGGGAAACAAATTGACCCAAACTGTTGGGTTGTTCTGCGAGCTCCCTAAAACTGCCCAACGAGCCCCAGCAGCCTTTGTTGTTTTCTACGATAATAGCTGATAGGCTTATTTTTACAGAATGGAAATCAACCCACCTCCTTGTTTACAGAAGTGGCCCTGTCTTTATCTGGGGGAGATTAGGTACTCTGCGTGTGACTCATACTCTTAATTTGTTAAGCTGCGGGGTGCCTTTATTGATTAAATCAGAAAGCCAATGGACTTGGCTGCAGCTAGGTAGTGTTTGTCGATTTATATGCCCCTTTTTTCATTGTTTGTATATAGTCGTTCAAAAGAAAATAATGATAAAAAAGAGTCAGTTTTACCTAATCTGTTGGCAGGGTTGCGTTTAAAAAGGTTCCTGAGGAGACTCTGAGCTTCCGAACTCAAAAACTGTGGCATTCCCAACTTGGCCCTGCGAAAACAAAGAGTGAGGGAGAGAGAGGGATATAAATGTGAAAGCCGTCGTCTTATTAAAGACACGGAATAACCGTAGTGAGGTGCAGCTGTCATCAAATGTCCATAGTGCATATCCAATAGGAAAGTATCTGAAACACTAGAAGATAATACACTATTTCACACACACACACACACACACACACACACACACACACACACACACAGGAAACACACTCAGCAGTCGGCAGAGAGTCCGCTCAGCATTTTCCTACAGGGTGTAAAAGAGGCGACAGAGGAAACAGGAGGGGTTAATATTTCCAAAGTTTTTTTTTCTTCTCTCTGACGAACTTCAACATGATTAGACTCTCTCTCTTCACTTCTCCTGCCTCGTAATCGTCTTTCACCTCCTCCGTCTCCTCCCTCAGCATTATAATTTGCTATCAGCGCGCTTGAGTCCATTTCTCTTATCCATCCTCTCCTCCTCTTCCTCCTGAGTGCTGCACTTTAACTCCTCAATTATAAATCCTTCACTTTCCCCTGGGCTGACTCGGTGGAGGGTGGAGGGAATCTCACGCTGTCTCTCTCTGCCTCCTCTCGGCTGTACAGTAAGCTGTAATAAAAGCCGTTGGCTGGAGATTGGATAGGAGTTTACAGACAGTATAAAGTGTCTTACTTGAGGATCATGGTCATCGTCTCTTTCCGGTCTTTGCCTTGAAACGGCAGCGTTCCCGTCAGCATCTCAAACTAAGAGAAAGGGAATACAACACCGCCACGGTCAGAGATTTCTACTCTCCCACAGCGACGGCTGGCTGCTCGGAGGTTACGGGCTTGGCGCAATAGACAGGCAATAGATCGCAAAAAACACTGAAAAAGAATTAAAACTGGTCGGAAAGAATAAACACAAAGGATTCCATAATTGGAGTAGATGTATTGTTTGGTCTAGAGTCGGCCTTTAGGCATGCAGAGTAAGGGCGCAGCTCAAAATATCCATGCATATAATAATAATATTTCCCATAAAAGTCACCGTGCTGCAGACATTTGTAGCCCCTTTGAAGTTCTACCACCCGTGAACTACACTCAAAGCGTGCTTCTTCACCCATACTTTGGTTGATTCAAAGAAAAATGTGTTTCTGTAGCTTTTTATAGTTGTTATATTGGCTGTGAAACATTGGTATCGCTGCAATCAAACAGGGTCATGGTGGAGACGATCGGTGGCCTTTCATCGAATCTGATTCAATTGTCAAAGGTGGTTATTCAGTCTGAATCACTCCAAGCACTTCATTCGTTTTATTTAGGTTTAGCTTTGAACAATTTAAAGTAACAAAAGTTTAAAAATAAAAATTAGAGCTGAAACGATGAGTCGATTAATCGATAAATCGCTCAACAGAAACAAGAAGACAACAAGAGAGAGTTTATCAAATATTTCAGCATCTTGGAAATGGATCCAAAATGCAACCAGGACTCAGAACCCGACCCCAGCCGCTGCCACTGTATTTCTTTTTAAGGGTATTGAATCACAGCACAGCCTCACTGTTGTACTGTGATTGGACGACTGTTTTGATTCCATTTCACTGTAATCGGAATATTTGAGGTTTAGTTTCTTATCAAACTGAGGTAGGACACAAATGGCAGGGGGCGACAAGACAACTCTCCCTCCCTGCAGCCTGAGCAGTGAACGAGCAGCCCCGTCTTCTCACCATGAGCACGCCGTACGACCACCAGTCAGCGCTGTGCGTGTGTCCTCGCCTGTTCACCACCTCGGGAGCCATGTACTCCACCGTCCCACAGAAGGAGTAGGCTTTGTTCTCGTGGTCTATTGACTCCTTGCTGAGGCCAAAGTCTGGACACACACAGAAATGAGCGATTAAAGCGCTGTCGTGATTTACAGCAGCGCGAGATAGCGGCAAAAAAAAATAATGGGCAGACACACTGTTCATCGCTGACAGAGCTTTGTCAGGTGTCAGTGGCACGCAGCAGCTGAGATGAGCTAAGTAGATACACACCGACAGAAACACACGCACAAATACACAAAACTGGGTGTAGTATTACGCACCGGTCAGCTTGATATGTCCATCCTCATCGAGCAGGATGCTGAAACGACAAGAATGCTTTTTTGTATTTTCAAGTAAATTAAATGCCGGCCGGAAACATATAATGCAGCATGAGTCTGTGTGCGTGAATGAGTGTGTGTGTGTGTGTGTGTGTGTGTGTGTGTGTGTGTGTGTGTGTGTGTGTGTGTGTGCGTGCGTGCGCCCCGCCCTTACTTCTCAGGCTTGAGGTCTCTGTAAATGATGCCGAGGCCATGAAGGTGATCGAGTGCCAGAGCGAGTTCAGCCAGGTAAAACTTCACATCCTCCTCTGTGAACATTACCTACAACACACACACACACACACACACACACACACACACACACACACACACACACACACACACACACACACACACACTAAGCTACTGTTGCATATGTCAAATCCTTCATTTCCATTTGACGGTGCCAATGCTGTTTAACCTCACTACCTCAGCGAACAGCACCGTATGTTGTCTGGCTGGTCAGTGACCCTTCTGTCGTATATATATGCATATGCAACAACAAGGTTCGTAAGCTTCACATTCAACATGTTACGGAAGTGCAGCTTTGAATAAATCTGAGAAAAGAAAATCCTTTAGCATCTTTAGCAGAAAACATACATGCAATGTTTTTTGTTCTGTGTCTGTGCTATTTTAAATAAAACTCTTCACACTGAGCACATGCTCCTACAACTGTTTTATAGAAGCCTCTATATATATATATACAATAAAGAATGTCCATTCTTTGTCATCATTATTGCTGCCGGTGTTGTTTTCATACTCATTACTGTGATCAGTGTCCTGTGAAGCGGTGTCATACTTGCACTCTTTAGAAACACAGTGTGGCACTGATTAACAGGAACACTGGTCCTTCCTCGCCTTTGTTAAACTGTGCTAGATAGCCCACACCTCGTTTCATTTGTGTTTCCATTCACTGTTTCCTTGTGTCATTTCCTATCAATCTGAGATTATAAATTGAAAGTAAAAGACCAAATGTCCCATTGGATAATAAATCCCCGAATTATGGAGTTATTTCATTGGCCGTACGTGACTTCCCTTTCATTCGTTTGTTTATATTCTCCTCCATGTAGATTTCTCAGTTTGTTCCTGTCTCTCTGACCTTTTTTTTTTTTGTCCTTTCCTTTTTCATGCACTTAAGCTGAAACAGGTGTTACCTCCTTAGACAGACGAGTGAAGAGATCTCCTCCTCTGAGAAAATCCAAGATCAAGTAGAGCTTCCCCTCCGTCTGAAACGCTGAAGGAAGGGGAGGGGAGGAGAAAGTGAATTTAGATAAGATCTGAGAAGTTCCCTGCTTGCTGAACATTTCCACAGCCAGGTTTATTGCATACTAAAAGAAGAGTAATGAGCTATGATTGGCTGGTGCGGAGCTGGTGACTCATAGGGAGGTCTGCCATTGGCTGTCTCACCATAGTGCAGTTTGACGATGAAGGGATGGTTGACCTCCACCAGAATGTCTCTCTCCATCTTTGTCCTGACCCGGTCACGCACTGGAAACACAGTGGAAAAACACATACATCACCAGATGAAGCCCTTACTGAAAAGACAAAGCGAAACAGCCTCTCTCATTCAGTTTCTATTTTGGCTGGAGCGGCTCCCGGAGAGCAGCAGATGAGAAACTGAATCACAGGGAGAGAAGCAAAAAAAAAAAAAAAAAAAAAAAAAGGCAACAAGAAAGAAAACAGGAAGAAAAAGAAGCAAACTGACAAAGAGAAAAAATAATAGGATACAAAAAGGTAGTAAACATACACAAAATAATGGTGCAAGTTGTATTTTTTTTCCAACATTAGATGGTGTATGAGTCGAGTTGAACCTTGCTTTAGGAATTTATTTCTTCTCTCTCTCTTTGTGTCATGTTAAGGTGTGAAATACCATTTTGGGCGATGACGACTGAGCAAAAAAACCAATTTACCGCCTGAAACTCCTCAGAAACAAATCAAGATTCATCCACAAAAGTCCTTCAGCTGACTTCTGACTCAAAACCAATCACGGACGAGTCTGTCGGCCTCTTTCAGCCTGTTAGTCTGTGATACACTTAAGCTAATAAACTGTCTCACAGCTAAAAGCGAGAAGTCCAGTGTAAAATCCCAAACTTTTGTCTTGAATTACAAAGAGTTGAAAAAGAAGGGAAAAAAAAAAAAACTTAGTTGAGCTTCCTCTCAAATTTGGATTTTGATGATCTAGCAACAGACAAAAAAGTACTGTGAGCGGTTAAACAAAAGCAAAGATTTCAAAACATCATCGACCACAGAGTTACTACGGTACGTCCTTGTGTCGGTCTAAGCTTGTAATGTCTTTCCAGCATGTGTCCGAGTGTTTTTCGCCTGCCGCATCCCGTATTATGTCATCATATCACAGGTGATCGATTGTCAATCGATAATCTCCACGAGGCCGATTGGGGATGAAGGTTAAAAGACATAAACCAGACTTTGCTAACGTTAGTTTGACTGCTGGAGCGTTTGTCTAGTCCGCGTTTGCCGGCCACTATGCCTGTAGCAGCTCAGACTCTCACACGAAATCCATTTATTTTCCTCCAGTTTCTCTCCTTTTTACTCTTGTCACCACGTGCTCATGAAGCGGAGTCTTTCTGAGGTTGCATGCGTGCCCCTCTTCCTACCTTTGAGCGTGGCTTTCTTCAGGACCTTCATGGCGTACAGCTGACCGGCGTCTGGTCCTGTGATCTTCCTCACCAGAAACACCTACAAAACACACACACACGGTGAAAAATGAAGTCACTTGCTGATGCATGTCTTCTATGTTATATTTATATATGTGTGAAATATACTGTACGTCGTGCACAGTGGTATGTCTAAGTGTTAATGGGTATCAGAGCATGAGGGAGTTTATATTGTGTGTACTCTTCAGCGTTTCTTTTGTGTGTGTGTGTGTGTGTGTATGAGTCTGTTCGGGTTATCCCCCTTTCTATGTCATACTTGTCTAGAATAACATATAACACACACACACACACACACACACACACACACACACACACACACACACACACACACACACACACACACACACACACTCGTACACAGAGCCCAAGCAGGAGGCTAATAGTTCATAAAGACGATGACATTAAGCGGGATTGTGAAGGGCCCTTAGATTTCCGTCTCCTTAGCAACGGGCTCTCAAACACTGAAACAAGGGAAACATTACTCAGATTTGAGTGGAAATGGAAGCCACACACACACACACACACACACACACACACACACACACACACACACACACACACACACACACACACACACACACACACACACACACGCACAAACACACACTTAAGGCTCACTCGCTAACTAGCACTGGTTATAAACACACAAACACACACACACTTAAGGCTCACTCACAAACAAGCACTGTTTATAAACACACACACACACACACACACACACACACACACACACACACACACACACACACACACACACTTAAGGCTCACTCAAACACAAGCACCGTTTATAAAACACACACACACAAACACACACACACACACACATACACAAACACACACAAACACACACAAACACACAAACACACACACACTCACAAACAAGCACTGTTTATAAACACACAAACACACACACACCACAAACACACACACACTTAAGGTTCACTCACAAACAAGCACTGTATATAAACACACACACACACACACACACACACACACACACACACACACACACACACACACACACACACACACACACGTACCTTGCCAAAGGAGCCTTGCCCCAGGACTTTGCGCAGCTCGAACTGTCGCGGGTCGGCCTTCTCTGATCCCTCCTTCACATGGTGAGTGATACTGATCTCCTTAATTGGCACGTCATCCTGAAACACACACACACACAAGTAGCAACACTATCAGTCAAAATCAAATCATATCAATCAATCAATCAATCAATCAATCGATGGCCATTGGCTGGTAACTTTTATTTGGACCATTACACTGGTTGACTGAAAGAAAATCAAAATGTCATTTCAAATGTCAAACATTTGCTGGTTTTTATCTTCTCAAATGTGAGAATTTGCTGCTTTTCTTTGTCATATATAATAGTTTTATGAAATATCTGAGTTTTGGTTTTCATGGACAGACAGATCAAGCAGTATGAACCAAACACTTCAGGCTGTGGGACGTCTGACTGTGTGTTTTTCCAGCACTGTTTGACATTTCATAGACTAAACGAATAAATGATAGGGAAAACGATGCCGCCTCAAATGACACATTTTAGTACCTGGTAATATTCAGGCCACCGCGCACTGTTTGGTCACAGTTAGGGTTTGGCGATACGACGATACACTCAGTGAAATTATCTCTGATCTTTGCAGGCAAGTTTGCAGATCAATAAGCAGGTCTAATTTATGGTGATGTTGGATTTACGGGATTCTTGCACTTTAGATTAGTCTGGTATATAAACCCAAAACAGACATTCTTATCTACAGTAGTTGCAGTATCTTATTCATAAACCATTTCTCAACTTAATTTCCACAAAACAGTTACTATATCATGATGTGTATCAATATCACAACGTAAAAGTACATATAGTGCGAGAAAAGATTTTGTCTACATTACCTACAGGTTTTAGTTTTAATAGAAAATTGAGTTTGACATAAAGATATAATCTGCTCTTAGCTCACACTGTCAACGCTTCACTTAGCACTAGATTCGACACAGGAACCAGCAGTGAAAAAAATAACGGGTGACATAGTGTCTGTGCAGAAAATATTTGGCTAGAAAAGCTGATGGCGTTGTCATTACTATTTATCATTACATGACAGTGAAAGTTGCATTTTTATGGCCAAAAGTAGGTGGAAACCTGGAAATTACACCCATATGCGATTGTTGAACATATGATTCTGACGCCATGGGTAATCATCTGCTGCTGAAACACACTCCACTCCTCTGGCTTTCAGGCTTTCCACCAGATGTCGGAACCAGTCGGCGTTCCAGTCCATCTTTAAAAGGTGTTGGTTGGGGTTCAGGTCAGGGCTCTGTGCGGGATTGTCAAGTTCTTCCACCCCAAACTGGGAAAAACCATTTCTTCATGGAGCTGGCTTTGTGCACGGGGGTACTGACATCTTTAAACAGGAAAGGACCTTCCCCAAACTGTTGCCAAAAAGTTGGGAGAAAACTACTGACTGTGTGTTTCCCGACCTTTTTTGGCAACTGACAGCTTTAAAATGAGGCCACGTGTACTTGTGACCTCTTACAACAGGTTACATATGTGTATGGCATTTGACCCTGCTTTTAGGAGCCTGAATAGATGGAATTATCCCCTAATTTATGAGTAAAAAGCAAAGATTAAAGGAACATGTACGGTATAAACAAAAGAGGCTTTTCTTCTGCAATCAGGGGCAAGGCAGACAACTTCCTGGAGCCCCTAACTAAGAGGGGGCTACTAATAGCTCTATAAAGTGCTGTGCACTTTAGATGTCTAGATTCTTATCCATCACCCAGTACCATCAGGGAGGCGACTGATCGGTCCCAAATTCATTCTGCAGCAAGACAACAAGCCCAAGCGTGCAGCCAGAGTCATAAAGAACTATCTTCAGAGACAAGGAAAACAAGGAGTCCTGAAGCAGATGGTCTGGCCCCCCGAAGAGCCCTGATCTCAGCATATTTTTTTCAGTGTGGTAGTAAAACTTTTACTTAAGTAAAAGATCTGAACACTTCTTATATTACTACCAACATCCTCAGTTAGAGCCCCATGCCCGAGTTTGCCTAGTGACCCACAAAATAACTAAATCTGCCACTGTCGCTTTCCCATCCTGTTGATCATCTGGTGACCCTTGAAGGGATGCCGAACCCCTGGTTGGTAAACACTGGTCCAATATATAATTTTTCTGTTTTTTTTTTTTTTGAAAGCCTCGGAAATGTAGTACATAAAACAGCAGGTAACCCCAACAACATCCATCAGCGTGAGCATGTCTGAAGGTGGATTTTTTTTCCCTCTTTTGTCCAGACCTCTTCAAATCTCAGTGAATCACACAACAGGTTGAGCAGGGTTCTCGAATGGTCGTCATCAGCACAGTGGGAAATTACAACACAAACACACACACACACACACACACGAGAAAATGGGAAACGCAGACACAGTTGTCATGGAGCCACCCCCGATACCTGCTTCCCGCTGTAGCTGAGTGACTAATGATTCCATACTGTGTGAGTCTGTGTTTGTGCAATCAGTGACACCATCCCTCCTTCAATCGTTAACTCTTTCGGAGGCTTCCTAATGTTTTTGTTTCTCCAGAAAATGAGGCAATAAACCAAACAAGTGAACAGGTAAAAACATCCACACTGCATTTCCACTGTTCAACATCCTGTCCCCGCTTTTTGTCTCAACTCTCTTTCTCTGTCTCTCTCTGTCCACCCCTTCCTCTTACTTCCCTTGCTTCCCTCTCCTCCTGCTCCTCTCTTTGTACCTGCAGTTCCCAGGTGTTGGCTGCTGGGTGTCCCGGTGTACTGTGGGTCCTGTAGTCCCGGCTGCGGCTGAGGTTCTGCGGCGCTAACATGCTCCTGTCCGTCGACTGCGAGGCGACAGGTTGGAGCCGGCGCCAGCTTCTGCTCGCCCTTGGCACTTCTTCCTCTCTCTCTCTCCCTGTGTCTCTGTTTCTATCTCTCTCTTCCTCAGAGGAATCTTTGCCTCCCTCCCTCCTTTCCTCCCTCATTCCCTCCTGCTTTCTCACTATTTCCATCTTTATTTGAACCCTTCTCACCTCTCCTCTCTGTGTCTCTCTCTCTTCTTTCTCATGGGTAAAGGTTGTAGACTGGAGTGGGAGGGGGTGTAGCCAGATGTGCAGTAGTGGAGGAAGTATTCAGATACAGTATTTTACTTAAAGTACCAAAACCTAACTAGTAAGTAAAAGTCCTGCATTACAGTATTATAGTCCTGCAAGTACAGAAGTATATGCATGCACGGCAAATTAAACTGAATTTACGTAGCGCTTTCGTAAAAAATTAAAAATTATACTTCACAATTATTTGCATGTCTTGCTCAGGGATACTTTGCTTTTTGTGGACAGTCGGGAAGCGCAGCGGATTTAAATGAAAATTTTGCCAATTTTAAACTGTATCTTATTTGGGCAAAGGTCTTGGATTAAAATGTTTGTGTTTCTCAAAATTAGGTATGAAAATGAATTGTTTTGATACCAAAATGAAAGCTCAGGTACTGCTGCAGTTAAATTGTTTGTGTTTCTTCAAATATCATGTTTGAAAAAAAGATTCTCAGAATTGCTGCAGATAAACATTCTGTCAATACACAAAATTATCTCAAGTCTAATCTCGGGTGTCATATCTGCACTAGTATTGAACGATCTCAGCCACACGAACGCATACAAACATGCAATTTACACTGCATGTCATCAAGTACAGAACATCACAACACCGTATGTAAATGAGATTCACCACCCAGGCCGAGCTGATCGCAGAGGAAGCCTCTGAATGCAGCTCAGCGCCGACAGCCGCAAACAGCTGATAAGCGAACGAAAGCAGAGTTCAGACGCTGCTGACTGTCTGTGAAAATAGATTGAGAAATGTTTGAAAAGCTGCATAGTTTAGGACTGTTGACATTTCAAATATACGTTTGTTTTTGTGTGCGAGTGTGTGTGTGAGTGTGTGTGTTTCTGTGTGTGTGAGTCAGAACACAGATGGAGGATCAGAGCTGAAGCGACAGGATGCTCATGTCGCACCTCTTGCATCACAGGATTAAAACTGCAAACCCTGCACCTGTGCTCTGAACACAAACACACACAAACACACACACTTTACCTGCTTCCCTAACCTGCTATTGACCCTGTTTATTTCCATCTCAATTGTGTGGTACTGAAACGCACAAACAGAAAAAAGACACAAAAACACACACAGCTTCCACCTCACTCTTCCCCTGACTTATTAAAGTATATTTTTTGTCTCGCCCACCCAGGCAAGGTCGTTAGCACAATGTCCACGCACACAAGGAGAAAAATAAAATTTAAGCAGCCAAAGAAGTTGTCGTGTTGAATCCCTGGTTTTGAGCTTCGGATTGGTCAATTAAAAAAAAAAACAAACAAACGAAAAAACTGGTCTTTTGTGAGTAATGAGGAGAATAAGGTCAGTAAGGTCTGTTTAATGCTCCACAACAGCTTCTAAATAAACCTTGAGGTGATTTTTTTTTTTGTCTGCTAAGGCTGCGACAAACGATTCTTTCCATCATCAAATGAATTTTGCGAATATTTTCTAAATGTATCGTTTCTTCGTCTTACTTTCATCCAACCCACAGTGTGAAACCGGAAGATAACGGGCCAGAACTAATTAGGCAGCTTTAAAGTTTATGTCAGACATTCCTCTGGACCTATGACTTCCTTCTTTTTAAGCAATGCACACTGCTGAGTGTGATGTAATGAGGCCCTACGCAGCCAAGTTGCGATAACATCAGATGAGACAGTGAAGAAGAAGTAGATCTATTTCAGTAGCAGCTGTAAGTTCAGTCACTTTTTCAAAGTATGTTAATCTTTTTAAAAATCAACTTCTTAGTCTGTTTCTTTAAAATCCCCTATAAGGTCGTAAAATAAGTGGAAATATCCTCCCCCCTGATATCTTCACCGACAAGTCGAATTACTAAAACAAACCAGCATAATCGGCTCATAAACAGTAGGGCTAACAGGTTTCCACTGAGCTGTCAGTAACACAGCTGGAGAGGATGTGGCACAGCAGCCCCGCAACTCTTTACATCATCTGTCCACCATCAGATCTAATTAAAGAGGTCTCATGAGCGGAGTGAATCAGCACGATGCTGTTGTAGTGCTCTGCGCACAGCAACAACAGACCTCCCCGACGGACACATTACAGCAGTCGTATCAAATTAACGTAAACTCTGCACACGTCTTTAACCTTCGGCCAGACGGGGGAAACCGACACCGGTGCGGCGCATGCGTCTGGCTGCGGGTAGAATTTCTTGTTATGCACAATGAAGAATTTAAATGTGTAATAGTCAGTGAGGGCTGGGACAGAGGCAGTGTATTTAGTCATATTTAGGTGGACATAAGGCTGTTTATTAAAAGCTTCATTATTGATTAATCTGTTGCTTATTTTTTCCATCAACCAATTAATTGTTGAGGCTAAAAAAATGCCCTTTACAATTTTCCAAGTCCAATGTGACAAATTCAAACGTCTTGTTTTGTCTTACCAACAGCCCAAAACCCAAAGGTATTCTCACATTTGAAAAAAATCGATCACAATTAATTAATCAGTGAAATCAGTCACCTACAAAATACAATCACATTATTTGGGTATATAGAAAATCACTGTAGATGACGTGGGCTCTACAGGGAGAGAAAGAGTTCAAGTAAGTAAATATTTTAATATATATTCACGTTAGGAGGACTGGTCCAGAGAATCCTGATATGCGATTTTTTTTCCCAGTACCAACCAGTCCATTCCAGTGCAGCAGTGTCTGTTTAATGGTAAATGTCAAAGGTATTCGGAGCCGATGTTAGGACACGTCAGTGTTAGAGAGCATGAGGGCGGCGGTAACATGAACCCCCCCACTCATAACACACACTCATACACACACACACACGTTTGTAATGTCACATATGCATTACATATGACATGAAATTTGGACAGAGCTTGTTGTACTTTTGTATGATTCCAATGCAGCCCCCAGATGTTAAAAACATCATTAAATTTGCTGTTTCTCCCGCAAAAGAAAAAAAAAATAAGAAAAATAAAAATAAACTCAAAACTGAAAAAACAGGAACCGTTCACCTCTGCTGGAAAACCCATCAGAATGTACCACCGTTTCCACCGGTGTGTCAGCTGAGTCTCCACTGACATTAATCCAAACTCAAAGGTGGCGGGAATGTCCTTTAAATGAGAGCTTAGCGTAAAGTCAAATACAGCAGAAGGTCATGTCAAATATCAAACAGCTCCAACCTTTACAGCCACCAGGAGCCCAAAACCTAAAGTATATTTACCTCCTTATCTCCTAATTATGTTGTATATATTGAAGAAACTGTTGCTTTAAGTCGAAAAAGATAAATACATATTCTTTGTATTTAATTAATCCTACACTGTAAAAAAATCATATAGGAATTTAACTGAAGCAAGTCATTTTTCTCTCATTAACTTAATGCAAATATTCAACTTAAAATTTCTAATTTTTTATTTTCAGACCACTTCAGAACTTATAAACATGAATTGTTCTAACTTGTTCTAATTTTTTTTAAAGAACCAAAACCAGCATACTGACAGACTGTCTTGTCAGATGAAGAACATATTCATGAAGGAAAAGCGGGTGTGTGTCTTTATTGCATTTGAAGACAAGACATGATTGTTTCTTTTTATAATAGCGAAACCAGTGCTAACCACGATGAAGCTGGGTTTTGATTCAGCCCCAACGCCCGTACACTTTCAGTATGACAAAGTCACGGGGTGGGCAGCCTCACACGTTGCCTCTGTGCTGCCGCTGGTACAAAGCGGATTCGACAGCTGTTCTACTGTTTCTGCTCTTTGAACTGTGAAAACGGACAAAGACAAACTTTACTCAGCAGGCCAAAAATAGTTATGGATGCTCAAGGTCAAACGACGACAAACAGGAGTTCAATAAATTTAAATCAAATAAACCAGACAGTGGTTTACACAACTCACAGTTTTAATTAAGCTGAACTAGATCTGCAAGTTCAAACGACTACCAAAGCAGTAGTACCGATATGTTCTAGTTCCCTTGTTACATGCCAGGTGCGGACCTCTAAATGTGTCAGGTACTTCAAATTCTCCAGTTTTTGGTGTCGCGCTACTTTCACACAGGAGTACAGGACACACTAACGCGATATGCCAGTGGTGTGTTCAAGTGTGTTTCCCTTAATCCGAACCTAAGCTTAGGTGGTTAGGGTTTATCACACTGCACGCGAGTCAGTTTGTAACACACAGGACACACACAGGACTCGGGACTACTCACAGCCATACTGGGGTGTGCTGGTCCACAAAAGCCTAAAACTGTCCCCCTGTTTTTCCTGTTCAGCAGCCCCGGTCGATCCCAGTGGCCGCCATCAAAGGTCTGGGTCGGTCGCCGCAGAAGGCGTCGGAGCGACTTCAGCCGACTCCTCAGCGCTCTGACGAGGCCGGCGACGGTGCACACGCACGCCGGCTTGGCGTCGGCCGCGCAGTTTGTCATCATGAACTGAACCGAGAGCACCGGAGCCAGCAAACGAGTTGGACTGGGACAGGCAAACAAGCCTTTATGTGAGCCAGTGTGAGGGGATACCCAGAGGAAGAGGAGGGGAGGAATTGGGGGGGGGAGGCCGATCCAAATTGGGATGGGATGTGGGATCTCCCCCCATTCCCCAACCCTGTCCTTCTCCACTAACACGCAGCTGTAACCTTCCACCCAGTCTTTCCATTAGTTTTCCTGGAGATCCCCGTATACAATGCACTCACATAACTCGCTGACCAATGACTAAATACCACAAGGAAACGAACGCCAACTCGCATTTTCCCACATTCACACTCCCCCATTCAACATTCAACATGCAAGTTTCAGTTTTAAAGTGTAAATGAGCCCCGAGACCCAATCTGTCAACTGAATGTGTGACAAACTCTTTAATTCATTTAAAAATTAGATTCATTTATTACTTCCCTCTCATACTCTACTCTCCTACCAGCCCGGGAGCTTAATCTTCTCACACACACACACACACACACACACACACACACACACACACACACACACACACACACACACACACACACTCAACTGTAGCTAAAAACACCATACTGAAATGTTTCCTTGGTAAAGAAGACTATTGATTTTAAGTCTGCGACTAACTAGAGCTGAAATTATTAGTCTATTAACCAGTTGGTCTATAACTAGTTTTTGTTTTCATCGTTTTTCAGCTTCTCACAGGATTTGCTGCTTTTCTTTGTCTTATTGGAAACTCAATATTCTTAGGTGTTTGACTCATGGTCAGACATTCGATGACATTACATTTGGCTTCAGGAATTTATACTTAAATTTTTTCCAATAAATCGACCAAATGTTTGCCGCACTAGTTGATTTACTTTAACTCTAATTGCACTAATCATTAAATTGACAGTGGGATTTTCTGCATACACTGGCAGTTCCAAACATTGATGATATAAAAAAAATTAATATATTATGACAACGATTTTACTAAAATTGTCCAGACAGACAGTAAGTGTAAAAAATGTCCTCTCCCTCTGACCCCCTAAATGTATACTAAACAGGCTGCTAAAAATTATTTTTTTTTTTATATTAAAATATGTTAATGTTCTTGATTATGTTATTAGGTTTTTAAAATAAAAAAAAAAAAAAAAAAAATTTTTCTTAAAAAAAAAAGACTCAAAACAATTATGATTATCAAAACAGTTGATAATTTTCTCTTGACCAAATGATTAATCAACTAATCTTTGCAGCTCTATATAATAATAAATATGTTTAATTAATAAACAAGGATAAAACTGATAAACTACATTTATTTGTTTGATCTTCCTCCTCTATTCCTCCTCTATTCTACCCCTGCAATGACCACACAAACACACACACACACACACACACACACACACACACACACACACACACACACACACACACACACACACACACACACACACACACACACACACAAGCATTCAGTGTACGTAAAACGGACAAACACAAGCTGACGCACCGGCGACAAACAGTGACGCACACATACATGCAAATCAAATATCCCCAAAACCCACAGCCAGAACACTGGAATACACACCAACGGTCCAACTCACTGCACAGACACACTGTGGACGCAGACACTCCCGACCCAAAATCCTCCACCTGTCACCCCCCCCCCCTCTCTCCATACACAAACACAATGTACACAATGCCAGTGCAGACCGTCTACAGGATGTGTGACATTTCTTGGATTACCTCCACCTGTTGTCGCCTTCCCCGAGTGTGCGCTGGTTTCCAACACGCAGCAGCGAAGGAAACACAAGGTGGACTGGGCCAAAAACAAACAGAACCTGACTGTTTTAGGAGAACTTACTTGTTAAAGCTCAACCAATCAGTATTTTTTACACTACCACTGAACTAAATGGCTACATGTTATATAAAATATACAGATGCAGACACAGAGCATCATCACCAACTCTGTCGTTCTACAAGCTTTAGCCTCTTTTTGCTCCTACTTTTAGTTTTACGGCACATTTGCTGTATGTCGCTGCATGGCTCATGTGTTAGGTGTATGATTTTACCATTATACTAACTTGTAACTTCATTTTTTAACATTTTATCACGAGCATCAGATTTTATTAGTGTCTTATCGCTGTTCTGTGTGTCTGCATGTGAAAGAAAATTGTTATAATCAGTATTGCTTAGCTGTGTTTTGTTGCTTTGTGTTGCTTGCACGGCTACATGTACTGAACATTGGATACTGTTGATGTATTATTGTTCTAATATTTTGCTGTTTCCTCTTGTGAATGCTTATTTTGCTGTTATTTCTGTCTTTATGGCGTCTTCTGTCTGTTAAGTTTTATCCATCACGTCGTTGGTTTCAGAACATCTGGCCAAAGGTCTGCAGCTGGAAATTAACCAGCTGGCTAACACTGGCACATACACAGAAAAGCTGATTGATGCGCGTTGACCTTATAAATAAATTAATTAAATGAAATTTTCTGGCAGCAGCGGGCAGCCGTTTTCAAAGAAACAGCTGTAAAGACCCTCTGTCCACGACCTGCTCAGCAGCACACAGCCGACAGACACAGTCAGAGACCAGCTGGTGAACATGGTGGAGCATTACGCAGCTAGAGAGACTGATATTTCCCTCAGGAGCTGGTGGAGACCAAAAACAGAGCTAAAATAGAGGGAATACTAGAATTATATTCATCAGGTGGACACAGACACCAGATCCGGATGAGTCTTCATTAATAACTAGTCAATTAGTCAACTTTTCCAACCAACAATCCCAAATATTAGCACGTTCCCGCTTCTCAAGTGTGAGGATTTGTTGCTGTTCTTGTCTTACGTGAGATTGAAAAGAATATCTTGAGGTGTTGGACAGTGGATCGGACAAAACAGATGATTTAAATATGTCACTTTCAGTTCTGGGAAAATATGATGTACATTTTTCACTATTTTCTGACATTTCATAGACTAAACAATTAATTGAATAATCAAGAAAATAAGCGCCAGATTAATCGATAATGAAAATAACCAGCTTTGTTCATTTTGTCATAAATTATATTATAAATTTAATCTCCTATACAAAACCAAAAGACATATCAGCCAGCATACCTTTTGCGATTACCCACCGTTTATGTTTACAACTTTCACCTGAGAAGTAGTCCTTTTGTAAATCTGTATCAGTGCTTGAGCTTGAAACGGAGCAATTGGCCATGACTGAGGTTACCGCAATAATGGACTGCAAGTGTCAGGGTGTGAGTGTGTGCCTGAAAGTGTGTGTGAGAGGAAGAGGGGAAATGAGTGAAAAGCGACGCCACATTTCCAGCATCACTTGGATATCCCTTATTAACTCGGCTAATAAAAATAGATGCAAGTGGGACTTTGGTAATAATACCAACCAGACTGTTCTAATGTATTTTTATCCCCAGTGTGTCTGTGTTTGCGTGCGTGTTCGCTGTGACACTGAAACTGCTGGTTGCTTATAAAGCCCGGTGATTATCATTAATAATCTGTATCACAACGATACCCTGACGAGATTGCTACCAGTCACCTGCAACACACTTTTACAGGTGTTTACAAACGGGGACCATTCAGCAGGTCACAGTTCAGTGGATCACTGCTGCTCACTAAAAGACACGTTCCCATGACTTGCGATCTTCTAATGGCGAACAACAAGACTAATGCCGCCTTGATTAAAGAAAAATGAGAGCCAGATTTAGGATGTTTAATTGGACAGGAACACTGTGAGAGCGAGGATTAGTCACTTTATTAATGACGATTCCCCGAACTGTTACAGATGCAAAACTTCTTCCATGTGACCTGGTGTTCGAAGTTAAAACTACGGCGGGATGACCTAGAGAATACACACGAAATAAAAAAAAAGGAATAAATGTGGAACCGCATTTATCACCATCCATAGAACTTCTTTGAGACTGTTCTAATCTTAAATTCATGAATCAATTCTGTAAGACAGCTGTAAAAAAATGTACAATGTCTCACTTTGCATTGCTAAAAAGGATCCCCCTACTCACTCACAAGGCGTAAATGAACTCACTACATACAACCCAAGAGGCACTCCCCACATATTTCAACAGACTAACATGCAAGTTTGGAATAACTTTTTAGAACAGTAGATGGGCAGACGGTACCAAACCTCCACTAATAAATGACTAATTTTATTTATACTTCTGTTTTTGTCTCAGTCTTTTATTTATTTTTTATTGTTATGATTATGGGTTTTGCTTATAGTCTATTCTTTAATTGCAATTATTAATAATTAATATTTAATTATTATTATTATTATATTATCATTATCCTTTTTGTCATTTTTACTGATATTTGTGTTTTCTCCATTCTTATTTACTATTATTGTTATCATTGCTGTTTTATTTTACTTTTTTTTATTTTTAATGAAATTGTAACTCTTGTGTTTCCTTTAAGTTTATCAACAAAATGTAAAACTCAATAAAGTAAACATAAAAAAAAACTGCTGGTGATCTAAAGCTTTTTCTGTTGCTGCTCTCAGTGCGAGTCACTCTGGGTAAGAGCATCAACTGAACGCCTCAAATGTCAATGTAAATGTAAGTGTGTGTGTGTGTGTGTGTGTGTGTGTGTGTGTGTGTGTGTGTGTGTGTGTGTGTGTGTGTGTGTGTGTGTGTTTGTGTGTGTGTAAAGCCTCTCCATGGCAGCAGCTATCACGGATTGAGTGAGCAGGATTCCATTCCAGACAATCTGTACCCCCTGAGCCCGTTGCGCAATCAAATTAACAGGCCGGATGGACACCAAACACACACAGACACACACACACACACACACACACACACAAGCTTGGGATTTGTCAGGTTAGAGGCATAAAGTGCATTTCCACTGGCCTTGACTGAGGCTCAAATAACCCACACAGGGACAGATGGCTATCAGTCACCTGTCAGAGATCACAGAGTCAGTTCAGCAGTAAAATGTTTTCATAGAAGTATTTTAAACGTCGGTGTAGATTGAAGGGGACGTGTCCCTAACAATGTCAAGGCGCTGCTGAGTTGTCCCTCACAGTATTTTCACCAGTCTCAAAACATCATTTTGCAGAGTAAAGAAAAAAATGTCTGTAAAAATGACACAAATGTCTACAAAAACTGTCCCTACCAAAGTTAACGCCCTTGATTTTATCGTGACACTGCCAAACTTTTCAATCTCTCGACACAAAAGCTAAATAATCAAGTTCATGAGTTAACGTGGTTCCTGTGAGCAGCGACAGCCACCACAACCGAACAGAGGAAGAGAGCTCCACCTACAGAAGCTCGAACTGCATCGACAGAAAATCCAAAGGAAGAAGACGTCACAGCGCGGGACTACTCTGTTTAATTGACAGGTGCTCTCTGGGAAGTGTAGTGCAGCGATAGACGGCGATTATCACTGATGAGGAAACAGAAAGAGCGACACGGATCCTGCAGACTCCAACGCTAAGAGAAAATGTAAAACAACCAAACAATATTTTCAAGAACGAGCAGAAACGTTGGGCCAGGGTGATCAGGGCCTGTATTTCTTTTTATCAAACTTGTAAGAATCACACTACAGAAGTCTCTACAGAACCAACTTAGGAGTAAAAAAAGTTCTTTGCCACTCGTGCACGATGGGTGGAAACGAGACAAATGTGGATGCAGAGAGAAAGAATGAAACAACCAATGCCAGAGAAAATAAAGACGTGGAAGAAAGAGGATGTAAGAGGGTAAGTGATGAAAGGATATGATCTGCAGCAGAGGCCCAACTTTATAGTACAGAGAGAGGGGGAGAGCGCATTAAGAATGGATGAGGAGGAGCAGAGGGAGGACATCATCATTAATTCAGGAGCTGGCAAGACAAGAGCCTCAATCACTGCTCTGCGCACGAGCGCGCGCACACACGCACACAGTCTCGGTAGCAGCAGATGACGGAGTGTGTGTCCTTTCCCTCCCTCTGCTGTTAACTGATCTACAGAGAACTACACAGAGCTAACGAGGCTGAAGGGATGCTTTAGTAGATTGAGATCAAATTGAGGGGGAGATGATTCCTGGAGTGGCGAGGAAATAAAGACAACGTTAGATGGTCGTGAAAGAGGGAAAAAAAAAAAATCAACTACAACTCCAAAGCAGAGCTGCACTCAGCTGCCACTTTATTAGGTACCACTGTACAATCAGTACAACAACGGTCCTGCCATAAACTCTATCTTTTCAAAGCCCATAATGTTCAGTTTTTGTTGACATTGACAGAAGTGTGTGAAGTACAGTTACAGCTGGTGTTGCACTGGACTGCATTATTTTTGAGAGGCATCTCTCATTTTTTGCCCTCCATATTTACATTCATGAGGGGGGGCAGAGTATTAGAAATATGTTTTTCACTGTTTTTGTAATCAGCAGATGAACCCTTAGTTGCAGCCTTAAATAAAACAGCTGCAGTAATTAATAATTACAGTGGGAAAATACTTCCAGAACTAGCGGTGCAACTCTTTGAGTGCATTTCCATCCACTGGTTATTATGTGCATTTTCAGTTTAAGTTAAAAAAAACCTGAAACAAAAACTCGAAATATCCAATTCTACAAAGTAAATGAAAACAGATTTAGTGAATAAAATGATGGTGGGCGTACACGAAGCATGTGACTCAAACATTTACCTTCTTCACGGCAATACATGAAAGAAAAATAAACCTCATATTTCCATCGTGTTTTCTAAATTGTTTTCCATCATTGACCGCTCTTTTAGTTACGTCATCTCGCTGCGCCCTCTTCTTCTGAAACGGTTTAATGTCGCACAGCTGGAGAATTCGCTCCACCGGCTGCTCATCGACCAGCTGTAGCGGATGGGGAGATGCATCAATCTGCATTTTCTTTTACTGATTTTCTTAAAATTCACGCGACAGAGAGAAAGAGAGAGGGCGAGAGACACCAACTATTACTGAGAATCAGAGAGAGAGAGAGAGAGAGGTGGTGGGACAACTCCGAGTTGGAAAAAACTTTGTCACCATGCCAACCCGGTTACCATGGCAATCTGTCCATAACACTTCCCTGTGATCTGTTGGACAGTACATCCACTGTCTGTATTTTCCTTCCAGTCCATTCTCTCACTCTCTCTCTCCAACTTCCTCTCATTTTCTCCCTCGCTCCACCTCTCTCTATCTACTCCCCCCGTCTCTCCCCTAATTAGAGCAAATCAAAGTTCTTCATCTGTCGCCAGTCGAGCCTCTCTGATCACAACGAGGGAACCTCTTAATTACATCTCACTCACAAGCCCTCGCTGCACTACAGGGAAAATGAATGAATGATCACACGCTCCTCTCCCTTGACGCCCCATTTTAATTCATCATCGAGCCTGACTGCTGCGGAAAAAAATCACGTCGCTCCTCCCCGGAGTCATAACTCAGTCAGATCCAAAAACCCAGACAAATCACGCACACAATCGCCGGAATCGGCACACTTCACTCTTTCCAGCAATGGCACTACCTGAAAGGTCCGTCACGGATCAATTCACAAAAAACTGTTCATCAGCTGATGGACCAAACAGGCAAAAAAAACCCAGTAGAATCTGCACACTTACTTTGCCACCCAGAACAGACCGGACGAGATACTCTTACGTATCACGCACGTTTTTGCCTCCTAATCACCACGGCCGGACATTTCAATCGGTATTGCCGGTGATTGTTGTTGGTCCATCCAGGGGCGCAGCGTAAACAGTAACTGCTCGAAGCTAATGCAGCATGACTCTTCATGGTGCATCAGCTGAAATGTAAACAATTAAATCAAACAAGGCTCAGACGTAGCCCACAGCTGTCTCATTGACTCCGTTTCTGTCTACACCACCCAGAGCATGACGGGAGCCCTGGTGGCGAGCACACGAAGCATTTTCATCCCAAATGAAAAACTGGAAAAAGCCCTAACCCTAATCCCATACATCAGTGCAGTAACACTATGTAGGATTTTCATGGACACCTAGTGAATACATAAGAACATGTAATATATATGATGAGAGATAAGATCCTTGCACTTTCAGTCACTGTGGTTATTTTCAAAGCAAAATGCACTTCCTTAAAAAATAAATAGACAAATAAATAATAATAATAATAACAATGCGGGTAAAATGCACTGCAGTGTATATAACTGAGACCTTAAAAATATAGTGTCTCCCTACTTTTAAAGCAGTCTGGCAGTCCAGCAACATAATAAATCCTTAAAAACTTCGGCTCCAAATTCACCTCAGTGGACTTTAAAAATAGTCCTTTGTTTATATTTAGGGAGACCACCCTCACAAGCTGGGTGGGTGTTAGAGGGTCCACAGCACTAAGGCTCAGGGCGGCTCATCAACTGGGCCACTTCATGTGGAATAAACACCTCCACAGTCAGGAAAATTACTACATTTTTATGAAATAAAACTCAATGTTGAGGAACAGAGAGTCCTGTAAGTAACGAGTGTGTCTATTGTTAGGGCTGTCATCTTGGGCTATAAATACCAATAATAAGTTAACGATTCTTTCGCTGTCGATCGACTAATCAACTAATCGTTGCATCTGTATATAATTTTCTGTTTATGGATTAAGGTTTTCAGCTCTTCCGTCATCTAGTAACAGGATCAGGAGTAGCGTCAGGATCCAGAATGGGTTACCACCTCATCTAAACAACTTCCTGGGGGAAACCTTGAATTTTAACAATTTCAGACTGCATAACATTTGCTTTGTTTCATTAAAACTGTCCCTGAACATTTACAGCCCCACGTACATGCAAACTCATGTATGTAATTTATATACTAAAAACAACAACAGCAAAAATAGCTGAGGGTTCAGACGGTTAAAACAAGATTATTTTACTGTTGCCAAAGCAAAGTGTCATGTCTGCTCACAACACCCTGCTAGACCTGAAACACACACACACCCACACACCCACGCACACACGCACGCACACACGCACCCACGCACGCACGCACGCACGCACACACCAAAAACAATGTGAGCAGACTGAGACTATCGGAATGCCAAAGACTCCGTAAGAATCACAACCACTGAAACAAACGCAGACAGCCAGCAAAATTAAATCTGTATCAACAGTTTGTAACGTGTGTGTGTGTGTGTATGTGTGTCCGTGCGGGCGCGTGTTTTACCTGGAATTGCCTGTTCATAACGTGAAATAAAAGCGTCTTCATTGCGCTCCTCTCCTGTCACAGTGCCGCTCAGACTGATTAACTGACGAACTTGTTACAACACAGAGCGCAGAGGGAAGCACACACAAACCACACACACACACACACACACACACACACACACACACACAGGAAGGCCCTCCAGCTGTTCATCGTGGCGATTAAAGCATGTCCTGTCATTGTTTCCCTGGCAACAACATCTGCACAGGAAGGCACACATCTGTCCTTGGAGGCCCCCTGCCAGCCATACACACACGGGCGCACGCGCGCGTACACGCACGCACACACACATGCACTCAATGTCACTAGGTCTGTGCAAGGACAAGAAGGAAGGCTGTGGACATGACAAACTTTAAATCGTCAACATCGTCTTTGTTTGTGTTTGTGTGAAGTTTCTTATTATAAGTCAGTTAAGACCTCGTGAGCAACGACAGTGTGATTTCCCACAGGTCAGTTAATGCATCGTCTGTCTCATCAACACAACACGTTTATAATATGTGACAGACAGGACACAGTCAGGAGAGGAGAGGAGAGGAAATAAAAGAGAGGGGAGACCAGAGAAAAATAATGAAAAAGAAAGGAAAAGAAAGGAGAGAAAACGAACGGAAATGAAAGCAAAGGAAAAGCAAAGGAAAGGAAAGAAAAGGAAAGTCAGGGCAAGGAAGGAAGGAAAGAAATGGATGGAAAGAAGACAGGAGAAGAGAGGAAAAATGAAAAGTGAAGAGGAACAGAAAAGAAAGGAAAGGAAAGAAAATAAGACAGGAAAGGAAAAGAAAGGAAAGGAAAGAATAAGAAAAAGGAGGAAAAACAAAAGGAGATGGAGGAGGAAAAGAAAATAGAAAAGAAAAGAAAAGAAAAGAAAAGAAAGGAAAAGAGGAAAGAGGAGGACAGGACAGGAAAGAAAACAAAAGGCCACGACAGATCAAAGGGAGGGTAGGTAAAAGGATGTGAACATGTGAGTGCCGAATGTGAGACGAGGGGGAAGATCAGGGAGCTTCTGACATGAAATTCCTCAGGAGACAGAGACGAGGAGGAGGATGAAGAGGAGGAGGAGGAGGAGGAGGAGGGATGGAAATGAGACTGGACGTTGGTTTCGAGTTTCTGTGTCAAATTCCAGCTTGGTCTGACATTTGAGTGGGGGGGTCTTTCTCAGTCTCTCCTTTTTCTCCTGCATCTTCCTCTCAGTGAACATATAGAGAAGCTCCCCATCACTCCCTCTCTCCTCCTCCTCCTCCTCTTTCTTTCCTCCCCGATGATCTCTGTCTTTACCGCTGGTATGACTTAAGATATTGGGTAAATGTTCTTTCTGTTTAAATATTACTTCCAGCTCGAATTTCTTTTTTCTCATTGCTGCATGATGGCTGCATCTTTCCTCATCGCTTCCTGTCGAGCCCACAACGGGATGTTGATTTTAAAATAAACCAGGCAAATCACACACAAGCTAATCTGTCCTTCATCGCTGCAATCTACCCTATCTGGGTGTTCTGATTTCCTGTTTTTGTTGCCACTGACTTGCTGAGTAAAAAACCACAACAAGTGTCAGAACTTAAAAGTAGACAAAAGTTATTTTGGCATTCTGAACAAACATCTGCAAAAAACTTTTCAATCAACTCACATCGCTCGAGCTGTAAATATATTCTGAGGGCAGCTCGGAGATGTTATGCACAGGAAACCTGCACTCACTGAATTAGAGGTCACCAGTTGTTTCCAGAAAAAAAGTTGGCCTGAATAAATAAGCCTCAAATGTTTAAAATGCCTCTAATGTATAAAACGAGGAAAAACACTCACACCAGTTTTGTCTAATATGGGGTCTGGTGTTTTGATTTAGTTTTGGGAAAATAAGTAAATGAATGAATGGATGAATGAGTCACACTTTTGATAATCAAGTACCTGTATTTTGTTGTTTACACCTTACAAAACGTGCAATAAATTTTTTTTTTTGGCCACTTGGAGGCAGCGGAAACAAGTTGTGAACACAGCACTGACACATTTTCATCTTATCATAAGCTGATGTGGTGAACTTGTTATAAAACAGCTGCCTATTTCCACATCCAGCAGTTAGAGAATAACATTATCTTTCACTGGAGTGGTGTTAGTGTCCAGTTGATGAATCTAATTCCAGTACTCCCTCCCTTTTAGCTCTGTTTTTGCTCTCTACAAGCTCCTGAGGGAAACATCTGGCTCTTTCGCTGCTAAAAAAGCTCCACTGTGTTCACCAGCTGGTCCCTGACTGTGTGTGTCTGCTGTTTGCCGCTGAGCAGGTAGTGGGCAGTGGCTTTTTACAGCTGTTTCTCTGAAAGCGGCTGCCCGCTGCGGCCGAAAACAACGCTTTGAGAGTGGTGAGTGTGAACCAGAACCATACAGCTGTAAAGTTATGAGCTGAAACTCACTATAAAGAGAAACCACTCTAATATTAATGCTAATATTTTGGGCCATATTGCCTACATGGCATTTCTTTTGAAATTAAACTTAAACTTTTGTGTAGTACTGTATATCGGTATGTGTGCGTGTGTGTGTGTGTGTGTGTGCGTGTGTGTGTGTGTGTGTTGTTGCTCTGCGATCGTTCTGTTCCTGGGAGAGGACTGCGTTCAGGAAAACCGGCGCCGAGTTACACAGATTACATCATCACCCCACGACCTCACAATGGCAATACCCACAATGCCTTATTCACAATACAGACACACACACACACACACACACACACACACACACACATAGAAACACACCCACTGACCCTCCCCATTACCACAAAGGAATGTACCAACTGATCCTGACAGAAACTAAACTGGGAGGACACTTTCTCCTGCTTCCTCTTGCTCACTTATCATGTGCCTCTTCACTCCAATATACACAACACACACGTACACGTACACACACACACACACACACACACACACACACACACACACACACACACACACACACACACACACACACGTTCCCTCCCTCGTTTTGTGCCTCTTCCTATCAATCAATATTTCCTCTTTCTCTCTCTCTGTATCCATCAATATCCACCAGCGTGGGTGGGGCGGAGGTTTCCATTTTAGGTGTTTAGGCCAGAGTGCACACACTTCCCCCCTCACTCTCAAACACACACACACACACACACACACAAACACACACAGACACACAACGATGACCACAAAGGGAGACAAATAACCGTTAAATGCCGAACCCAAACACTGAAATATCTCCTTTTATAAAATATGAACTAACAAAATATCCCAAACTGAGCTCTTTTCTTTCCTGCCCTTTTGTTTGTCTGGATAGACCAGTAACACACACACACACACACACACACACACACACACACACACACACACACACACAAACACAAACTCAGACCCACACACACAGACACACACAGAGTCTACCACTTATTGTTCCACATTCAGAGGTTATGACCATTTAAACCATAAATGGACGAGTTGTTTCCAAGGAATGTCTCATCTATCAGGTCACACAGATACACACACACACACACACACACACACACACACACACACACACACACACCTGAGCATGAATAGAGTATAGTGCCATGTGTTTTTGTGTGTGGGCGTTTAAAAGACGCCAGAGAAAGTCTGTCCAGATGGCCAGAGAAGATTAAACACCATCTGCCAGCAAGTGCTACATACACAGCCAGCACACACACATGCCCGTGCACACACACTTACACACGGGAGGTCGTACGATGATTTATGAAATCTGAAAAATGACTTCTCTAATAAGGAAATTCATCACATTTTTGGCATTTGTGATCAAGGCCTTTTTCTTGGGGAATAATGAATAATTTAGTCTTCCTTTAGTAATCTGTCAGAGAAAATAGGCTGAAAGGGGGAAATGAGGGTCCACATGTTGTGTCAGACTTCATTACTCTGTGTGTTTGTTGCAGCTGCAGTGTGTGTGCGTGTGTGTGTCTGTGTGCGAGTGTGTCCGCGCACTCGAGTGTATGTGTGAGAGTATTTACCACCGACTTTATATGACATTAGCCCGCTGCAGCTAGCGCACTCAGTCAGGCCAAGTATCCAGCCTGTGTGTGATGGATCTTATGTAGAATAGTTGAGCATGGGGGGGGGGGCACGACTCAGGACGACTCAGGGGTTTAAGACCATTACCATGTAGTTGTAATGTCCCTGGTTTGAGTCTAACAAAACTAACGAACACAGGATGCTTTCTCTGTTCTTTTCCTCTTTTCTTGCTTCCGGACTTTTTCGGGTCGACCAGAAACCGCGACCAGGGGCTTCGTCCAGATGTTCAGGTCCTCCTACTGCTGTTTCACCCCCTGAGCTGAAGTCAAAGAGACGACTCAGTCGGGCTTAAACACCCATCACAGAACAGGAGCTGTAAAGATCTATGACATCTATGAGTTCAACCAAGCAAAATAGGGGCACGAACCCTCCACACACCCGTCTCTGGTTCGGTCTTTTGACCTGGAACAACCCGACAGCTGCTCAGTGAACACTGTTACGCTGAAACGGTCAATTAATTTATTAGTAAATTCATTTCTTAGTCAATAATCAGAAAAAGATCATCAAATATTTTTATCATTTAGGTAATTTGCCAAGCAAAATGCCAAACATTCTATGATCGCAGCCTCACGAATGTGAGGATTTGCTGCTGGGGGGGGGGGGTGTCTCAAAAACTGATCAACAACCACTAACATTTTTAAGCTACAATATACGATGAAAGAAACTCATTCAATCCAATTTATATGTAATGTCTAATGTGTGCAGATCTGGTCACTGCGCCTGACTTTATGAAAAAGGCCTGTGACATGATTGATTGGGGCACACGCGGGATATCTTTCATTTACCCCGGCTCATGAGCTGCTTTTGCTTTTATACAAAAGCAAAAAGGACTTTTAACCATCTGTCCAAGAAAGCCAACAATGATCTGCAATGACATTGACGGATATTAAAGTTTGTGGTCAGCGTCAGAGCTCTCCCACAGTGAATCAGTGACCTCATCCTAGGCCCAAACATGATACACACACACACACACACACACACACACACACACACACACACACACACACACAGCTGAGCAGCAGCAGATGGCAGCAGATGTTACGTGGTCCCTCAGAGAGCAGCGATGTTCCTAACAATGTCTGGAAACAATTTTCTGCCTTGCTGGGGGCATCAGTAAGCGTGTGTGTGTGTGTGTGAGTGTGTGTGTGTGTGTGTGTGTGTGTGTGTGTGTGTGTGTGTGTGTGTGTGTGTGTGTGTGTGTGTGTGTGTGTGTGTGTGTGTGTGTGTGTACGTGCGTGCGTGTGCTACCGATTCAACAATGAGCACTTTAGTCGGTATGTGAAGTGAATGTGTTACCTTCTTTTAGTCATATCTGAACTAGTTATTGACTCAGCACACTCGAATGTAAGTGTTTGTGTGTGTGTGTGTGTGAGTGTGTGTGAGTGAAAGATTTGATCATGACTGAGTGAGTCTATGAATGAGTGTGTGTGTGTGTGTGTGTGTGTGTGTGTGTGTGTGTGTGTGTGTGTGTGTGTGTGTGTGTGTGTGTCTGTGTGTGCGCGCACGCATACGCTCTTGTACTATAATTGTGAGGACCATGAAGTACGGTGGGGACGAGACAAAAATTTGAATAAACATTTACAACATTTTTAATTTGACCTATTGTATTGTAGCTTGATAAAACATTATGAAATCATAACTAATGATTATTTTCATTATTGATTAATTTACCCATTATAAAATGTCAGGAAACAGTGGAAAATGCCTGCTATAAACCAGGAGATCCACTGATATTCAACACATTTAAGAGTAAAATTACTCCAACAAGGTACAGACTTCCACCTCTGTCCTTTGTGCTTAAAAAATGACTGGAACTGCTATAATTTGAATAATAGTATAACAGTTGTGAATGATTTTCTAGACGACCATTGCAGCTTTAGTTAAGTGAACGCATTTTGTCAATGAGGGTCCTCGCAAGTATCCAAGTACTTGTGTCGGTTTCACGCCGCAGACTTTAGCAACGTGACACAGACAGAAAGCTGCCTCATTGCCCCATAACCTGAGACAACACACAAACACACACACACACACACACACACACACACACACACACACACACACACACACAAACACACACACACACACTACATACAAACACACAGAAGTTTCACACTCAGTTAAGCCAGTGGAACAGTCTAACTCACTCATTAACGGGATTATAATATATTCATCCTCACATCCTTGTGACATTCATACCGTCTAGCTTCTAGAGGTTGTGTGTGTCTCTTTCTTTGTGTGTGTGTGCGTGTGTGTCTTTCTGCGTGTGTGTGTGTGTGCGTGCTGCGGACTCTGGAGAGTGAGGTAATGAGTGCTCAGCTCTTCACAGACAGGCGATCCATAAGCCATCTCCTCTGCATTTAAAAATCGATGCGTGCAGCTGCCCTGCCTGCCTGCCGCCAACACACACTCACACACACACACAAACACACACGCACGCACGCACACACAGACACACACTAGGAAGACTAGGAACTAGGAAGACCCTCAAGTAAGATCAAAGTCAGATTCTGTTTTATTCAAGTGAGCTGCATGGTAGGCTCTTCACCAGTGATTCACAACCATCATGGCTTTTAACCCTTCAGCATGAAGCAACACCTGTTCACGTCCCCTTGTGTGCAGGAATTACCATTTTGTGCTTTCTGTTTCAGCATCAGTTTGCCTCCTCCCCTCTCTTAGAGCAAAAGAAATATAAATGTCTTCATTGTCGGTCGTGGGCTTAAAACTTTTACTCTGAATTAGTCATTTGTGCAGACTAATTAACGAATTGAGAGCAATAATAACTGAATCGTGTGCACAAATTAGCGTGTTCTGCACTCCACAGACATAACTTTGTGTAATAAAGATACATTTATAATGCATTTCTTCCCTCGGGAGGCCTCTCGGTTGCAAACTGCCTGCTCCAATCCAATGATATTTTCCATCTTGTACTATGTCAAACAAGCAGCGTCTTTTTTAACTTTTCGTCTCTTTAATGTGTCTATGATATTTTTAATGCTTTTGAAAAGACTTTATCAGCTGTTTGTTTATGTGACTTACTTTCCTTTAGCCTTATTTTCTAATCTCTTAATGTTTGACACTGATGAGGTTAAAGTCCAGCGTTGAGGACTTTATCGTTGTAACCCTGATAAAGTCTGATATGTTGTACTATTTTGGCAGATGTATTTGAGTGTTGTCAATAAACCTACACGTAAAAACCAGACTGGGAAGTGCCTCATTTATTGCTGCAAATTCCCACCATAACTGTTCCTGTCTGTTTGATAATATACCATGAAATACACCGGCCTATTAATAAGTAAATATAAAAATAATAAATAATATAGAATAATGGTATCAAAGCCAATTTAAACCTCTTATTTACAGTTGGATACATGAAAACAGAACAACTCCAGGAACAAGCTCCTTGTTTAAAAGATACTGTTCACTGCATCCCAGTTTTCTGTGTCAGTATGATGCAAATGTTATCATTAATATTCAAAGCAACTTTCCCCACAGTCAGTCGGTTCAGCTCCGGTACAGATGAAACCCTCATCATAATAAACTAGCGCTGTGGCTGCTGCTCTCTCCTCAGTTAAAGAAGAAAGAACTGGTCTTGAGATAAGCTGGTGGACAGACACAAGGCAGCTGCAGTTTTTAATCAAAGTAAACCCGGACGCATTTCCCCTGACTGTGATTAGCTAAACCAAAGTTGACAAATCCATCAGCTTGGATAAAAATTGTTATTTTGGTTCAGATTCCTGTCGGTCGGGGCAGAGCTCAGTCTGCCAGAGATTTCAGGGCGTCAGACCTGTCCAGAGCGCTGACTGCTCTCGTTGAAAATGAACTGTACAGGCGGACTAAGCAGATCAGCGTGGACGTGAGGCTGAGTCATCATACTCCTAGCTCTGACTGGGAGCGCAAAGGTCACTTATTTTATCTGGAGAATGCTGTGAAGGTATTCTGGGAGATCTCGTACATCAGTAGCTGTCGTCACAATTACATAGTACGTGTCATTTCATTAGAGGTTCTGAGCTGTCCTATGCGCAGACAGTACAGTCCACGGCCACCATTACCACTCAATGCAATGCGGAAAGAAAATAGAGAAGCAACTCACAGCTGCAAAATAAAAACTGACTGTCATGGTGGTGAGACGGCTCTAGAGAGATCTTGGAAAACAGAAATCCAGTATCAAATCTTAAATTAACATTTTGTCTTCTCTTCTTTAATTGGCAGTGGTCCTATACCGTATATCACAGTTTATTTGTCGTTTTACAGCAAAAATATTGCACAATTTCCTGTTAACGTACAACGATTTCTCGTTAGCAACTGCATACACAGTATACCCTGATTAGTATATAGTACAAACAGTTTAGAATTGGTACTTTTATATATATTACCTTGTTTATGTTATATGCTATTTATAGCTTTATTTTATTTCATCTTTTGTCTCTGCGTGTCCATTTTTCTTTCTTATGTGTAAGTCGTTTTTGACAGAATAAAACCAATCTAAACTGGTATGTGGCATGAATTTCACACACACACATCATGTGGGACTGCTCCAAATCCTTAATAACACTGTAGAGTGTAAGATGTAGTGTCATGGCAGTTGGTATGCAGAAAAATAGATCCTGCACCATTTCATACTAACAGAAAATGATGCAAGGCGTGTGGTAATAGCCGTTATGGCAACTTGCCAGTTCAGAATTAGTGTGAAACTGCAGAACTACTGACGTCAGTTCTCAAACCCCACCAATGTGTGAAGTAAAACTCAAATGTTAAATGTTACTGAACAAAAGAAAATAAAAAAGCATAATAGTGAAATAATACAAACACAAAATGTAGCCCAGGCACAATTATTGGCTCCCTTCACTAATAATTGTTTGCAAAACCTTTGGCAGCAATGGCAGCTTCTAAACGTTTCTTGTAGCCAACTAGAGGCTTCTTGCACCTGTCTGCTGGTAGTTTCTGCCACTCTTCCACTGCTAAGCTCTTTAAGTCTGCAGATTTCAGCAATCTACAAAGGTTTTCAATGGGATTTAGGGTCAGGACTCATTGCCGGCCAGTTTAAAACAGCCCATCTTTTCCTTTTCAACCATTCTTTTGTGCTGCTGGATGTGTGCTTTGGGTGGCTGTGCTGCACAAGACCCAAGACCTTCGCCTCAAAACCAGTTTTCTGACACTGGGTGACACACAAAATGCCTCAGTAGTCTTCTGATTTCCTCCAGCAAAGCAGCCCCACAGCATGATAGAACCTCCACCACGTTTCACTACAAGCAGGGTGCTCTTTTCCTTATGGGCTTCATTCTGTCGCCTATAAACAACCTGATGAAGTGCATTCCCAAAGAGCTCTACTTTGGTTTCATCTGTCTGTAGAACATTATCCCAGAAAGACTGTGGCTTATCTATGAAAGTTTTTGCAAACATTAGTCTTTCCTTTTTTGCCTTTCTTTCAACAGAGGTGTCCTCCTTGGCCTTCACCCTTGGAGCCCTGCCTGATTTAGTATGCGGTGTATGGTACAGGCTGAACCCACCGCTCCAGATTGCTCCAGGTCAGCCTGAGGCTCTCTAGTTGTATTGCGTCGTGTTTTTTCAACAATCCCCATCAACCTTTGCAGACTTCTGAGTTTCTCATTGAGTTTCTGCTTAGCACCACGTCCTGGAAGCATCCTAACAGTTTTTTGACCTTGAAACTTCTTGACAACATTATGAACTGTTGAAACAGCAATTTCAAGATGTTTGGCGATCGCCTTGTAGCCTTCGGAACTGTTATGTTTATCGGTAATAGCATTTCTGATGTTTTCAGACAGCTCTCTCGTCTTTGCCATTGTGAAAAAGAAACTGGAAACAATCAGGGCTGCAAAGAATTTCAGCTAGGACCGTATGTTGCCAGCTGAGGGAATGTGGGTTTACCCAAAGAGTAAATAACAATATCCAATCCAAAAATAACTCCGAGAATAAGATGAACATCACAAATAAATTATGATATCGAGCAGCGCAGAGGAACTGAAAGAGGATTTTTTTGCCTTAGGATGACTCATGACTTTAATTGTGAGCCACACTAAGCTTTACTTTCATACCAGTAATTATCCAGCAGGAGTAGGCGTCAGTTTTCTCAAACAGTGATTAAATTATCTAAGAGTAAAACTCTGCTTTGTGGAAATGCAACTGAAGTCCACACGCACGCACACACACACACACGCACACACACACACACACACACAAAGCTGCCATCAGTGTTACGCTGTTGCGAGTACAAACAGAGCGTTCGCCATGTTTACAACTGAGGCCTGCTAAATGTCAGGCAAGACCAGCAGAAATCCCCGAACGCAATCTGGAGCTCTCTCCTCCCTGTTTGATGTGAGCATAAAAACCAAAACGGGAGGTGGACTTACAGTGCAGGCAGGGATCGAGTCGTCCTCGCCCACCGAGTCCTCAGGATCGTGATGAGCATCCTGTAATCACGCGTGCACGCACACACACACACACACACACACACACACACACACACACACACAGAGAGAGAGAGAGAGAGAGAGAGACGTCACACATTAGCACACAACTGATGCACAGCGGTGACATGGTAGTTAGCCCCTGCTCCCTGTGTGATCCTGCCAGGTGGCTGCCACGTCACTTGTTTAAACATGTTAAGGCTGCCGTGATAACACCTCCACATCACTGCAATTACCTACTATACAGGCTTGTCTCAGACAGATCGTCCATCAGTGAAGATTTGTCACATTTATCTTTGTTGTAAAAGATAGAGTCGGGGTCCACGTCATTAGGTACACCTTCGGAGTCTGATGCAATCCAAAACCGTCAAGTTGTACTGGACAGCGTTATATTCAGAAGTGTTTCTAATATTCTGCCAAAAGGATTTTTAAAAATTACTGTAATGCAGTCCAGTTCAACACCAACTTTAACTATGACCTCAATGATACACATATAATCGATTTTTTTTTTTTTAAACTTTTCAAAAGTAGACTTAATGGCTGGACTGTTGTAATGGATTTCATTAGATTCTACAGGTGGGCCAGTGGGTGTATATTACAGTCTCATGTAATAGTGTGATTAGGCGCGTGGGCAATTTTGAAAACTTGGAGCTATGGTGTCATAAATGTGTAAAGAATCTTGACTATATTTTCTAGCCATTTTATGCCTTTAATAAATAGCACCTGTAGAGAGATGACAGAAAATTACTATATATATATATATATACATATACACACACACACATAAATAAATACACACACACACATTTATGTATATATAGAGAGAAAACAAAAAGGTCCCCAGCAGACACTACACTTCATGGTCGGCATCGTAAACCCTAAGCCGCGTGGGGGCCACTATGTTGTTTTCCCCTTTAATTTAGGCTGAGGAACACCTCTAGTTAGTCGAAATGTCTCCAATAAAATTAACGGGAGCTGTAATTCCAGTGTGCAGGTTCTCCTTGTATTGCAGTTTGATTGGTTTTTTTCTACGTTGCACCAATCCCGCTGAGGTTTTGTGGATGTGCACACGACTACTCGGACTTTGCCTTTTAATTTGTCAACCCGTCTGTATGTTGTTATTATCATCAGTCTTGTTTGAGTGATGGTGAAAATGCCGTGCGAATCTAAAAGACTAATCTAAAAGTAAAAACTGGCAAAGCTAATTACTGAATCCTTGTGAAAAATACAGTATCAGCAACAATCCAGTTGTCATTTAACGATGTACAGCAATCCGCCGTTCTGCGCTGTATGTCTGCATGTGGCGCAGATCAGGCCTGTAAAGAGAATCGTTCTTTTGTCACATGAAGGATTGTGCTGCCTACATAGCTGGCTTGTTTTGATTTTATGCTACCAAATATTCAGAGGTGAAGCCTCTGCCGTTCAATGAGTGGGCGTCTTTTATTTTGAAACCCTCTCGTCGTAATCTCCCTCCTGCTCCCCGTGACAGAGGAATCGAACCGGAGTTCAAATTAAAACAAAAAGTCCCCAGACAGATGCAGCGTGAGATTTTTCAGGAAGGCCACCAAACTCGGAGCGCTTCTACCTCGTCTGCTCGGCCAAAAGGGAAAAGCAAAAACAACAGATATGAATTACCATTACGTAAGGCAGATTAGCAGCCTGTCTGCTTCCCCGCTGGAACAACAGCTGTGATTCAGACACTGATAGGACTGATACTACTGCCTGACAAAAACAATAACAATAAAAGCGATTATGGTGATTATTTACTTTGCCGGTAAGTACGGAGCCGGGAGGATAAGCCTGAAATTTAGCACAGCAGGGTGAAAGAAGGAGAGAGGAGGAAAACAAAAGGGAGAATGAGGAGAGAGAGGAGAGAGACGGCAGACAGAGAGAGCGATGGATTATGATGAGAAAGAGGAAGAATCATGCAGAGATAAAAGGTGACAGAGAGGACAGGGCTGCAGATGGAGAGGAAAAGGGAAAAGCTCTGGTGTTTCTCAAAGCGAAGGACTGCAGAGTCTGATCCACGAATACCTAACGTGCAGCTTGTCTCTGGTGCAGGGGTTCTCAAAGTCCGACAGAAGTGGGACAAAGCCGGACCGCTCCTCGGAAAAAAAGGAGGAAACTGCACCCCATGCAATTTTAAATTGTTCGCTTTTTGTTTATATGTCCACAGGATTTCCACACAGTCAGTGCTCCAGCAATATAAGAGCCATCTACTATTGTAATTATTTGTCCTACTCCTCTCTGGGGATGATCGTGCTCTAAGTTTCCTAGCTACAGGTCCCATAATTTGGGGGCTTTGGGGGATGTAAATTTTAAGTAGCATTCTGCCATGGAGTCAGTCAGTTAGCTGTCGGCTACAACTTGAACCCAGTTTTTTCTTAGCCAACATTGGTTTACATTTTGACAAATTAGCACCATCCAAAGTGTCCCGAATTGGCTATTAGCGGTTCCAGTTTGCAATGGACCCGCGGATGTACAGACAACTGTCACTGGCTTACTTTGCTGCTGCAGAAAACTTAAAAACGTGATGATTCTCTGGCAAGTTCTGCAGTTATAAGGAGCGTCTTTTTTTACCTCGATGTTCTAAGCGGGTTCATAGACACCTATTGGTGATGGACATCGAAGATAACGATACCCTCTGGACGCGTAAGGGACAGTGAATCTAGAAATATGTGTCTCATGCCTGCGTGTTCAGATTTGACTGCGCTATGACTCTGAGATGAAAGCGTGATTTTTGAAGCAAATCCCGCAGCAATCGGGCACTGAGGGTTTTATCATAACTTCATCGCAATGGGTCAAATTACAATAACTACCTCCCAGTTGTTTTTAGAACATCAACATGCATCTGTCCCTTTCACCTCACGCAGTGTCTTTGTGCCTCACGTCTCTCCCTCCTCGCCACCCCTGCAAACCTCTGCACCGAAGCACTGACCACATAATGTCTGGAGCGGCGACTGTCAAAACCCGTACCGAGGGCTGAAATCGAATGCCTTGTCAGACTCTTGGACCCCATTTCCACCCCGTATTAACATGCGAGCTATATCTGGATGCATTATCTGAGGTGATCACAGGCCTTTGCATTTACACCTGGTATTAATAAGCCTTTCGGTTGCCTCGAGTCTGCCAGCATTGTAATATCATTATGCGAAAAATATGCAGAGCTGGCAGACTTGCCAAGAAACACGGTGCATTCCAGGTCAGGGGAATGTATGGGCTCCAATTATTCTTCCTTCAAAAGGGGAAGGGCTCGTTTGTGGCTTTCTGTTGAGGGTTGAGATTTTTTTCAAGTCTATCTGTAACACAACACTCACAGGCCTTATGCAGACTAATTAATGGCTGTTAATTGTTCCTCCTGTGCATACCAGCTACAGCAGCCTGATCGAGTAGTGTCAGTGTGTTTTAAAGTTAAAGCCATTTTACTACAAGATTTTCCTTTTGGCATCACTGTCCCTCCACCACAGCTCGGCAGGGAAACACTGTCCGGGGAACCACAAAAAAGGGGAAGTTTTGCAATGAAAAGGAAAATATCCGCTTGATTTGTTCAACTCCAACTGCTGAAGCCTTTCATAAGCCTCTAGCTGAACTTTTTGAAGGAGTTCTTTGCACGGGAATAAGGGATTAAATCCGGCATTTCACCAATGCGAACCCTGCCTTTAAAAATGTGGTCAAACTGTACAGATTACATTTATACCTGGCTGAGACCCAATCACAATACGAACTTGACCACTTTCAGATGTGGTCAGGCTGATCGAATAGCATTCTCATGTGTGCAATGTGTACTGCTTGCACTAACACCTGCATAACATCTGGGGGGTCCCCCCCCCCCCTCTTGGCCTCGTTGACTTACTTAAAAAGAAATTTCCTGCTTTAAATGCTGAATATGTTTCGGAGCAAAGCTGCCATAGGGCCGTTTCTGTTCAGACCAATTAAAAACTAATGTTCACGAGAGAGCTAAACGAAAAAGGGTTTATAAAGCGCAGTGCAAACCAGAACTGGAAATTTTCCGATAACACCTTCCTCGAGTCTCTGCACACATCCCTAGAGAGTTGTCAAGCAAATTTTAAACAAACTTTTCTGACGGTGCATGACGTGAAGTAAGGTATCAAGAAAAACTATATCATTTTCAGATTTTGTAGTGGCAACAATACCAAGCCCTGCTAGTGAGGCAGAGGGTGGCGGTGCAGGATTAGTTTGAATTACAAGTATCTTAAGCACAAGAAGTATTAGTGGTCGGGGCGGCATAGAAAAGGAAATCTTCTAACAATTGTTTGATGCTATCTAAATCTACTGATGAGTCATGCTCTCTGGTACGCTGGGGCCTACACCCGCGATTTCTGCCAACACCCAAACACGATGGAAGTAAACTGAGTTTTGTTTGAGGTTCTGGTGAGAGAGAGAGAAAAAAAAAAAAAAAAAAAGATCACACCACCTCATGTCCTCTGAGAAAGACGGTACTGGCTGGTCAAGACGATCCACACACCTGACTGAGCAGGTTTCAGTGGAAACTATTTATTAGTGAATGCCGCGGAACCGTGGTCCGAGGAATCGGAATTTTTAGTTGAAAGAGCCAATATTGATTCTTAAAATCCCCTAAGTCAGCTAATAGCTAAAACTGATCAGCAGATTAATCAGCTGCTATTTTGATAACTATTGAGTCCTTTTTCAAGCAAGGCCAGAAATTTTCTGGTTCCAGGTTGTGAAATCTGAGAAACTTCTGCTTTTCTTGGTCTTACATTATTGTAAATTGAATATCATTTTTAAATTATAAACTTTTTAAATCATCCATTCATCATTTCTGTCCGTTTTCAAATAGAAGTTTGATAGTTTTAACTTCTCAAATGTGAGGATGTGATGATTTGATTTGTCCTGTATGATATTAAACTGGATTTATTTGGGTTTTGGACTGTTGGTCGGATAAAAGAGACAATTTGAACATGTCCCTTTGCGTTCTAGGAAATAATAATGGGCATTTTTCATTATTTTACAATATTTTATACAAAAAAATAACTCAATCGGGAATTAAAATGATCGCAAGATTCAGCTATAGACTAATCCATGTGCTGATTAGTCGATCCACTTAAAATTGATCAGGAACTGTTTAACGATCCAACCAATTTCAAGCAAAACACCATAAATTTACTAGCTTTCGCTGATCAAATGATGATTTTATTTGCTATACGTGATATTAAACTGTATATATTTGGGTTTGAGACTGTTGGTTGGATAAGGCAAGCAATCTGAATGTGTCACCTTGCACTCTGGGAAATAAATAACAACAGGCTTTTTTTTTTTTTTCCAATCACCATTTGCGATCTCAAAGGAGAATTTATTAAATTTTGCCATTTCATCCAGCTTTCTAATGTAATTCTTTCGTGTTGTAGGGAAACATCTGAGCCTGCAGAGTGCCGATTCATTGCTGCAGCCATTTTCATCTACATTCATCGTTGCTTCCACATTTCACCAGACAAACTGCAGCCACTCTCTGCTCTTTGTGTGTGTGTGTGTGCGTGTGTGTTGAATGAGTTTGTCTTTAGGGCAAAAATCCACCAGCAGCATCTCCACTTCATTCCACAACTTCGCCACTAGCTCTTTTGTGTGTGTGAATGGGGTTTTTTTTGTTTTTTGTTTTTTTGTTCTGTGGTGGCCTACAAAAAGCCGATACAACGGCTTACGCTCGCACGTCAAACAGGCTTAGAGGTGTAACACGTGGGTCAAAGGTCGGTTTCATTGAGCAGAGCGTCAGCACGTTCCTGTCTGGTTGACAGTGAGATGAAAAGGGGGCGGTGCGGTAACACTGCGAGCAGGTACGAGCTTGTCGGGAGGCCGTCTCTTGACGCTGTCTGCAGTGACTCAGTGCATTTTTGCGCTTTAAGCCTATCGTGAATCAGGTTTGATTATTCACAATCTGCCTACTGAGTGAGTGACACACACACACACACACACACAGCCATTTCTCGATGCAGCCTTCGTGACACCTCATACAGGAAATGGACACACACACACACACACACACACACACACACACACACACCACAAACGTAAGACGAAAGCTCTTCCTGAATCATGCGGCCGCAGTGGCACCGCCCCCTGCTCTTTATCAAGATTCAAAAACTTGTAGGAAGGAAGGACTGGAAAAAAAAAACACACACACACACACACACACACAACACACTCACACAGGAGCTGATTTTGTGTCAGTCTTGTTTCTCAGGGTTGGAGACAAAGGCCTTTTCACATCAGATGAAGGCGAATCCCACACTTTGACTTTGCCAGTTTGCACCTACTGCTTTTTTTCTTTTACACCAAAAAATAAATCCCAATAAAAATCACATCAAATCAAAACCACTAACACTCGAACATCCCCTACCTGACTTGTAATGACTCTGTAACACTCGGCGATGGATTTTTCAGGTGAAAAAGCCAAAGGTTACCTTGTTTGAGCTACTAAAATGTGAGGATTTGCTGCTTTTGTTTGTCTTGTGTGATAAAGAAAATACATTTTTGGGTTTTGAACTGTTGGTCAGATAAAAAAACACAGGTTGAAGACATCATCTTTGGTTTTAGATCTTATGTTTTCTGACAAGTTAGAGACTACATGATTAACAAAACTCGATCAATTGAGAAAATAGTGTTACCAATAAATAAATCTTAGGTTGCGGCCCTACCTTTTTTTTTACATTCTGATGTTTTCTAAGCCATAACTTAGCACTGGCTTTGGCATTCCTACAAATTACATTATAGTGAACCCAAATGACATTTAAAAAAAAACACAAAACGTACTGTTACCAGCCACACGATGATAAAAATTAAGTTTAAATTGACTTTGAACCGCAAACAAAAAGTGCGACAAACGTCTGAGCAGTGAGGATTAAAATGCCATAAGGTGCGGTAAAGGGACAATAAGGTCAGGGTATCACATCTTGAGTCTTATTATGGTACTTTATGGTATTGGTGTGTCCCGTGGCACTACTTCTACACAGTATGACAGCGTGTAGGTGTACTCGCAGCGATCTTAGGATACTCTATGCGGCTTTTTTACTAAAAGTCTGCCGTCGCCTGAACATCCTTACAGCAGCTGCTGGAAACACTCAGCGGCGGGCTGACTGCCAACTTAGGGGCTCCTCGGTTCACGCGCGAAATCGCTTTACGTTTTCCAATTTTGCAGCTATCTGGTGACACGATGCTATTTTATGTACTGGAAGACTCTATCGCTGGTGTAGAGTCTTGCAAGCACGCCTCTGTCACCCTGAGCTGCTCTGCGTTATCTAATCTGGTTTCACTATGATGTCCGCGTGGAAGCCGCTGTCTTAGTCACCTAATAGGGACTTTAGTGTGACTTATAGTGACTCACAGTGTGGTTGCCTTGTGCTGTAGAGAGAAGTTAGACTTTATGGCCCTTTCAACCTCACTACTTAAAGATTTCTTGCACTTTTTTTTTTTGGCCGATTACAGTGATCTCATCCGCCACTTTTATATTTGTGTGTCCCGCAACACTACGTTTGCATACCGATCTGGGGGTCACCATAATATCCTCGTAGGAGCTTAAAGGAGCTTTAATAATGATCTAATCTACCACCATTAACCCTGCTATCCTCTTTTTTCTAGTCTGTCACAATTAAAACGCAACCATTTAGCACTTTAACACAGCAAGGGCATTCCCCCAGAGAGTGTGTGTGGCACACACTTGGCACTTCATAGCATGTGTGCGTCCCGCAACACTCTCTCAATGCTTCTACATGGCGTATTACAGCACGTCGGTGTGCTCAGAGTGGTCTCGTGATGCATCCCGGTGCCTTTCGATCACTGCAAGAGCGGCGGCCAGCTGTCTACATCAATGCAGTCTACCTGTCACTGACTGAGCTGTCACATCCTGTCACCTCTTCACCTTTGTCCTTCATGGCTTTAACACGCCTATCACACCCCCAGAGAGATTACTAGCACACAACTGGCAGTTTACAGTGATGCTACGGCTCTTTCTAGAACTCGTGTGTCCTGTGGCACTATTTTACTTCTACATGGAGGGTGACTGTGTGCTCAGAGGGGTCTTGTGATGCTTCGAGGTGTGTTTTAATCTCCCCTGGTGTCCCTCAAGGAGCTCTTCGAGTGGCCGCAGCCGCCTGTCGTGACCCAAGAGTGACTTTAAGGAGTTTTGTGCTGCTTTTTTTGGGGGGGTTTTCGTTATTTTTTTTCTCTCTGTTAAGCATCAAATGTGATCCTGCCCGGTGTATTTTCTGTGGTATCTCTCTACTACGTGACTGCAGCCCGAGTAAAAGTCACTCAACTGTCAGTAAGAGTCTCCCCCCCCCCGGTGTGTTTATATGACCGCCTCACCTCTCCCGCCGTCCCCCCCAGCGGCATCTTCTGCCAGGGATCTGCCAACTGAGCCAGGGGCATCTTTCCCTTCTTCTCCTCCCTCTACTTGTCTTTCTTCTTCTTCTTCTTCTTTTTTTATTCCTCTTTTCTGCTCCGGTTTGCCGTCCCTCCCTCGGTTGACACTTTCAGTCCAACCTCCTTCTTTCTTCTCTCTTCTTCTCTCTTCTTCTCTCTCTTTTTTTTTTTTTTCTTTAATGTTTTTAAGCTCCCGCTACTTGTCTGTCGGCTGGAACCAAACCGCCGCGGAGCCCACCAACCGACCGACCGACCGACCGAGCGACCGAGCGAGCAGAGCCGAGCCGAGCGAACGCGGTCTAATTCCCGATCTGCTCTGGCGCTCAGACCGCCCCTTCCTCCGGAGGGACAAACATGAGAAAGCAGAGAGAAGGACGCCCTTTTTCGGAAACTGATTGACTCAACGCAGGCAGTTATCTCTCTATCTGGTCCTCTCTCTCTCTCTCTCTCTCTCTCTCTCTCTCTCTCCCGCTCTCTCATTTCCGTTGTTTCCCAATATGGCGGCCGGTGTCGGCTTACCTGTCCGTCAGACCGCCGCGTCACGCGTGCGTCACGTCAGGAGGCGTCATCCTTAGGTAATAAATAAATAAATAAAAAAAAAAGAAAAAAAAGTAAACTTTGCATCTACTTTAGCTTTGTCGTCTTTCTACTGGTAGAAGCAGAGAGAGTCACGGCTCATTCATGATTTCTGACCAAAAAAAAAAAAAAAAAAAAGCAAAAAAAATTTAAATCAATTAAATAATAATTTTGGAAAAGTGGAATATCCAGAACTCTTTACATACAAATTCAGTGTGATAGTTAATATTTATAGTCAAAGAGCTCAATTAAAGGACAGGGAGACAACCATAAAGACGCACAAGACGACCACAGAGAGACAAAAAATGACCACAGAGGAGCAACACAACCACAAAGACACACAAAAGGACTTAAAAAAAGAGGAAAAAAGACCATAAATAGATGCAAAATCCACCAGAGAGAGACGCAGAATGACTCCAAAGCTCTACTGCGTTTTACTGGGTGAGAGCTGAATGGGATTATTTTCATTAACTTGATAAATTATCAGAGTAATAAGGGTAATGAGACTTCCCCTTAGAGCAGCAGGCGGTTTTCTACGCTGTGCTGTTTGGTCTCCACGACTTTGGACAAACACAGGATAAAATGTGAAGTTGAATCCACGGCCTGGTAGTGACACTCGGTGGCAGGAGGAGGAAAACCGCACGCAGACGGTTCACTGTCAGTGCCAGTTTTACTCTGACATGTCACGGCATTTTTTTTTGATGAAATATTTGGTAAAAGTATCGTCATCGAAACTCACACTGCTTTGGTTATTTTTATTAATAGTGATGTCCCAATATGTCAGCTGTTACTGGATCTTCAACCACATATTAAATATGCAAAAACCTGAATTTCAAAAGGCATAAACGTTCATTTTATAGTTTTTTTAGCAACTCAGCTTCTCATAACATTTTTTTGTATAAAACAAACAGACACCAGAAACAAACTTTTTTTTCCTCCCAACTTTCTTTATGTATTTATTTTATTTTACAGCCAAACAGTCTGTCAGTTCAACATACACATCATTAGCCAATTAAAGCTTCATATCTGTATAAGTTCATGGTCACGACAAAGCTCTAGTGTTACTGAAGAACCTGAAACAAGGAACCGAAAATCTAGTCGCTTCAGCGCCGTTTTTCCGACCTCAAGATTTCTCCACGTGTTACCCAGATATCGGCTCCTAGCTTCAAGTGCATCTCTACGCGCCGCAAAGGCGAAATTCACCAAACCACACACACTCCTGAAATTCATTTCCTGAAAACTGAAAAAACTACAACATATTGTAACTGCATCTATTCGCCAGTGGAGGAGGAGGACACGGGGTTCCTTCCAAACTTCATGCGTCCATCTTCTTATCCAACAACTAGGCCCAGATTTTTTAAAATTCTCTCTCGCACGTAGAGATCAGTCTGAGGGCATAATCCCCTGTCAAAATATCGGCTGACAGCGCTACTCAACAATCATCTTAATAGCCTTAAAACTCACATATCACTTGGTGTATATACTCTTTCATCTCAAGACAGACACACACACACACACACACACACACACACACACACACACACACACACACACACACACCTTTAAAGTCATGGCTCATCTTGCCCTGTAGTGTATTTAAAAAATGTTTTCACTACACGAAGAGGTCTGGAGAACAAACAAAAAATCACGAGTCAAGTGATTTTTTGGAGGAAGGAGTGTTTCAGACAGCTTCTGTACGTGTTCTTCCAACTTTTTCTCAACATTTAAAAACTTTGGTGAGAAAAAAAGAAAAAAAAAAATTGGATAAAATGCTGGATAAACATGGAAATTCATAACAGACGTGCCACGGTTGGAAAACAAAGTTTAGAATGTGAAACTTAACGATTGTGCGTATAATGTGCAGCCCTGCGGTGATTAAGACCGTGGTCCAACACGATGGTCAGATGTACAGCAGGATCGAGCAGAACAAAAACATTACAGACGAACAATAAATCTTAAATATTCCTATATAAAAACTATAAGTAACACTGGCGACAGGTTGCAGGTCACAGCTGAGGCCCGTTAAAAGGTAAGGAATGCTGAGATCTAAAGTCGAGGAAGGAGGTGATGAACGTTTCTGGATATTTCTGGTGCAGAGAGGGGGCCCCATTTGGAACTGGGACGACGCTCTACCTCTGAAGGTTAGAAGGTCGGTGTGTTTACGTTTTTCTAGAGAAGGGGGGGCTGTGCGAGGTGCGAGTCTAGCTGGTGGACTTGAGCTTGGACCAGGGGTGCGTCCCGCGGACCTCCAGCGGCGGGCTGTTGTAGAAGATGTGGTTGCACAGCTCCTCCAGCGGCGGCTCTGGATCGGACGTGGCAAACTGAGCCGCATCCTCCACCTCCTTTCGGATCTCAATGTCAATTTCCTGACAGGAGAGAGATAAATGTGTGTTAATTCATCTCGACTCATCTGAAAAAAGGAAGCAGATGGAGGTGACACGTTTCCGTTTTGTGAAAAGATGCTGACTCTCGTCTGTGGTTAGGTTTAAGCAACAAAAACACTTTGGTTAAAAGGTTAGAGAAAGATGGTGGTTCTGGTTCAATGTAAATAAACGCTTTGTTACTGAAGACACTGAACTTTTTCTGTATTAACACGGACCAGGATCTTTCCTGAACCCGAACCCGGTGCTGTGAACGTCTGAACGGAACCATATCCCAGTTTAATAACGCTGGAGTCACTACGAGCGGAGGTTGTGCTGCAAGATCAAATGTTTTGGTGGGAAAAAAGAAAAAAAGAAAAAAAAAAACACGTTGCCTGTGAAAATTTTACTGACACATTCAGTATCAACGCACTCGTGACTTGTTAAAAACATAAATGAACATTTTTCCATTATGTTAATAGAAAACATATTACATGTCCTTCAAAAGGCCTTTGCCGTGTTGGTTTTATGTCGTTTATAGGAGACGGGGTCGGCTGCTGGAGTGGAGGATCAAGGCGGCTTCACGCTTCTGGTCGGGCATCAAGCGGTCGTTTTTCCGAGAATTCCAGCAACTCTTTATTTGGAAAACTTTGAGCGTTAATTGATTTAAATTTACCATTATTAGGGGGAGATGAGAAAATCTTTATGCTGCATTCTTGGACAGAAAAGTTTCGTGGTCTAACAGAATTGTATTATATAGAGAGTACTGCTGAATCTATTGTTTTTGGTTGACAAGTTGTATTAATGTTTTGTTATACTAAAGTCAAATCAACCACAACATCCAGCTACTAATCCAAACAGACACCGGCCTGATCCTAATTATGTCAGACACCCCTTCAGGTTACGCAGAACCGTTACCCAGACCCCCTTTTCACACACGCGTCGTCTGAAACTCACTCGTTTCGAGTTTCTCCTCGAGTGTCAGTGAAAGAAAATTTGATGGGCATCGCATGACAATGCGATCATAAAAAGACGGTGACTAAATTTCGGTTCTCCTTTTCTTGTTATTCCTGAGTTAAGGCAGCCCGTTTAACATTCATATGACACGCAGAGCCCAGAAGGAGAGGACACGAGGTCAGATATGAGTTTGTGTTTCAGCTTCTCCATTTACGTCAGGTTTGGGTTTCTTTGAAGAATATCTCCTCCATTGAACACAACTGTCAACATCCTCCACAAAGGTTTTCTGAAGAAAACCTGATGGGGGAATTTTTTTTTTTTTTAAAAACCAGAAATGGCAGAGCCCACAGTTTCCCCAAGAGTAAACTGAAACTCAGTGCATACTGTTGGGTTAATTTCCAGGTCACCACTAAATCTGCCTAAACTGACTTAGTGCTTTCAGGTCTTAACGTCCTACAAAGCACATTAATCATTTAAGAAGAGGAATGCGGAACGTGCGCAAACCAACTAAATTTTCGACCTGTTATCTTCGTCCTCTCCGATTTCAGCCTGAGACCTTTTCCCCCGGTTAAGTCCCGGCATGATCGTAGCGTGCAGATACAACCAAAATGAAATGTTTGGGTCAAACCTAGCACCAGTAAGTGTCCACTTCCTGTCAGCCAGGGTACCAGTGAATGAACACCAGGGAGTTCAAGTATGTCGGGGGTCAAAGTTCAACAGAGGGCCCGTCTCAATACTCTCACTTGTATTTGTGAGTAGTCAAACGTCCACTTCTTGTTGCAAGCACATGGCTCTGTGGGGCTCAGGTGTTTCCTTGGTTTCATTTCCACATGATTAGGTAGGGTCAACATAGTATTACAGTTACAGTTGGATGACAGTTAAAAAAAGCAAACAATGAGCTGAAGCAGCAGTAATAAGCCTCTGCTGAGGTTCTGCCACAGCTGAGTGATGTTCAAATGATCGTCGTCATCACCATCGTCAGCGAAAGGCGGAATCCGGCATTTCAGCTTCTTCACGCCTGTTGATCACAGTTGGCCCTAAAGCCAGCTTAAAAAGGCGCATGACCGCCAACAGCAGCACTGAAGGGGCGTAGCACGAGTGGGCACCAAAAATGGCAGATAATCAAGGGTAAAGGCGCCTTCAGACTGTGCAACAACAATGACCGTGTAAACGTACTGCACGTCACACTGTGCGGGACAGGTCTAATAAAATCCTGGGTCGCAGGAGCAGAGCTTAGCCATGTTCCCAACTGAAAGGTACAGCTGTGCACACTATTAAAAAAAAAAAAAAAAAAAAAGCCCGGTGCCAGATCCTGGAAAATGTGCCTTTAAAAACACTCTCACTGCAGATGTATTATGTGGACGGTAGTTTGACCGGAGTCTGGATGGGCGGTGGGCTCTCACCTTGAACTCCTCTGCAGATGCCATGTTGTTGCTGAGCATGCGCTCTTTCAGCACGGAGATCGGGTCACTCTTGCTGCGGACCTCCTGGATCTCCTCGCGTGTGCGGTAGCTGCAGGCGGTCACGTGACACAATAAATGAACCAGCTCGGGTTTTTCCATTGTATAAATTTCATCATTAACAGGAAGACAGCAAACAAATAACAGAGGCTTTTTTTAGGTGACTGATACCCAATGTGAGAAAATATGACCTGATAGAAATTTGAAAAAGTCACAGATTCACCAACAAATGATGTGTTTTGCAAACAAAGTTAAATAGTTTACTTCTTGGTTTTAAAAAAAAAAGATTTTCCACTGACGGGACCTTGTCTAGTGATTCCTACTAACCTCTGAGAGTCAGGGTTGGGTTATTTGATCTGATAAGTCTGGTTGTTTTGGGTGATAAGGCTTTTCTCAACTTGGTGACTCAGGGACTGGTAGCTGATTAGTTAACAGAGAAGGGAAATCTCTCTCTCATCTCAACGCTTGAAAGTGAACCAGAGGCTAAAGTTAAACTGGAGAAACGCAGAGAGTAGATGAGCAATAAAACCACAGAGGTCGCGGTGTTAAAAGACAACTCACCTGACCCCGGGGTCACTCATGCTGTGCCCGTGGTAGCGGTAGGTCTGCAGCTCCATTATAATGGGACCCTGAAACACACAACAGGTCATTTCTAAAGAGGCCATCCACCCTGCTGTGGACCCTCGAAACCCCTCGCAGCCGCCTAACATCTTCGGGCGCTGGATAACATCTGAATCAGAACCGGATCTGCGCCTGTAGAGCGACACGTTCAGGAGCCGACAGCGAGTGCTTGCCTTGGAAAATAAAGCATGCGGCTGCATTAAAAGAAGTGTGTGTAGTGCTTGTGGTGAGGCGCTGCGATGACGGAGAAGTGCGCACAGTGTCCAAACTAGTGGGTAAGTTATGGGTAAAGTGTGGCTATAATAAGGGTAAATTATGGGGTCTGTAAAATGCTGTGAGGATGTTGTCGTAACTATACAGACAAGTCGATCTACCCCTGCAGAGCCAGAAAAAACTAAACAAAAAAGGACACTTCCAGCAGCAGTTAGTCGTCATTACACTCAAATGGATTTTAACCACGGACGTTCACCTCACCTTTCCAGATCTGCAGTGATCTGCAGCAAACTTGGTGGCCTCTCTGACACACAGGACATCCATCCCGTCCACCTGCGAGGGGAAGAGGAGGAGGAAAAAGACGGGAGGGGTTAATTAATTAATACTGTAGCCATTAGGCTTCCTAACAAACGAGCAGCCTCTCAGTTGAGAAACCAGCTAATGGGGCTGCTTAGTCGTTCCTTCGTTTATTGAGCAAAGCAAATTGATTCCCCCGAGACTGTCCAAGTGCAGATTTAGTACAATAATTCTGTTTCCCCAGAACATTCAGACTAACAACCATTTAATCACTATGGTCTTCTCAGTAAGTAGTGAACCAATTAACACGGCAGCTGGAGCTCCGGTCCCGAAGCTTGCCTAGGTTTTCCCGTGAATGGTTTGTGTGCAGTATTATACATGAGCATCAGACAGCTGTATGCATGCTCACACCTGCAACTGCCAGGACGGACTGTCGGCCTGCTCCTGTTATAGTCTAGGTCCATACAGGCCAGCTGCAGCGTACGGCTGACAGAAACGCTGCAGCTACTGCCCAAGACCCCCATGGTGAACCATGTCTGACGTCATGAAAGTTGATGAGCGCGAGAGCTCGGTGAACCTCAGGGTTGCCTAAAACAAAGCGAGGGGCATCTCAACAACTACCTCCTGCAGCTTCATGTTTCTGTCGTGGTGCGCGCGTGTCTCACTCTCATTCCCGGTATGAAGTCTCCTCTCTTGTAGTAGTCGGTGCTGGCTGAGGCCCTCTCCACCGACGTCCCCATGCCGTACTTGTTGTTCTCGCAGATGAAAATGCACGGCAGCTTCCACAAGGCGGCCATGTTAAACGACTCAAAGAGCTGGCCCTGATGGATCCAGAGAGGAAAGCGGTGGGGTTGAGTAATGTATCTCAGTTAACGGTTTACTGTTTTTCACCGTGAAAAAAAGGTGTAGGGGGTTTTAAAATACAGTCAATCATGACGTATTAAGATTCTGTCTAAATATAAAGCAGATACTGAGTCATATTTCTCCCAGAATGGTTTCAGTGGGATGGACACGGACTAAATCAGCTACATCGAACCAATAATGCACAACACTGTGCCCTGATCCGTGAAAATAATGAATTAGGAGGAGGTGAAGAACGCCACGTGTCCACCATTATGGATCTCACACCACAGTCGCTTTTTTCCCCCCCAAAAGGAACAACACAGAGTGGCTCTGTGAGTGTGTAATAACTCATCATGTCACACACCAGAAAAACCGAACCACCGGATGAAAAACAAAGCAGTAGCTTTGCTATTCTTAGATCGCTACCACATGTACAGGCACACGGCAAGGCCCTCAGCATTTTAGTTAGCTGTGGTACAACTGTCTATACATATTCATTACATACACCCTCAGTAAAGTGTCTGAAATTCACAAAAATAAAACTGGACTGGCAAATGTTAATTCACGAACGTGCGAGGAATTCATATTTAGAGTTCTTTCACTCCTCCGGAAATACAATTAGAAGCTAAAATAATCAGTAAACACGGTCTGAATTTAGAGCCACGCCCCATCTCTCAGGTCAGCGGGTTTTCCTACGTCTTACCTGATTGGCTGCTCCGTCTCCATAGAGCGTGACACAGATCTGATTGTTGCCCTGGTACTGGCAGGCCAGAGCGATGCCCGCTCCCAAAGGAACCTGGACATTTTCAGGGCCACGGGTTATTTAGAAGAACCGAAAAACTGGGCTAATCAGATTAATGCTCAATTTGCGGCGTGTTTACCTGTGCCCCCACGATGCCGTTGCCTCCATAGAAATGTGGGGCGTACATGTGCATTGAACCTCCTTTGCCTTTGGCCACGCCGCCTTTACGACCTGAGGAGGAACAGAGACACGTGAAGGGATGAGACCTAGAGCCAAAAGGTTCAGATTCGAATTCAGACTTTGTAACCTCTCCCTCACCCGTGAGCTCTGCCAGGATCTCTTTAACGGGCACGCCGCGGGTGTACGTGTATCCGTGGGCGCGGTAGGCCGTGATCAGATGATCGGAGGGGTTGATGGCTGCCTCGATGCCTGCAGCACATGCTTCCTGCAGAAAAAGACAAACCATATAACAACAGGCACGTAGTGGAACAATTTATTATACTTTTTCTGAGGGGCTCTAACTCACAAAATAAAACAATGCAGCAAATAAATGAATGATTCTGCTTTTAGAGCATTTATTTTTCTTGTCTGTCTTTTTTCCCCCTCTGTGTGCTCCTGTGTCTGTTTATCCCTAATGTTCCGTTCTGAAAGGTACTGCGTTTTGCTGTTTCATACGGCATTTTCTACTGTTTTTTTTTTTTTTCCCCTTTAAATCTTGCTGTACAGTATCTCTTTTTTCCTGTTTTAAAATAATCGGATTTGCCGCAGGGCAACAAGGAGGCAGATCTAAGCGCAAACAAAGACTAAATAACCTGTGTTTGCATGTTCGCACCTGTCCATCATACAGGTGACAGAAGCCTCTGATGATCTTCTGTTTGTACAGCTGGTCGGCTTTGAGCTCCATGCGTCTCACAGTCTGCATGGTGCGGTAATACTGCAGGCCCTGCTCCCGGGTCAGCTCCGCCTTCTGCGAAGGACCCTCCTCCAGACGGTGCAGGTCGCATTTCTATTGACCAGGATGGTGGTGGTGGGGGGGTGAATGAATTAATGAATAATCAATCATGAAAAAACTCTTTGACCTATTATTTTAACTAGAAAAAGAACAGATGCAACCTTCCAAAAAAAAAAAAAAAAAGATAATCACACACGAAGACAATGATGTGATTTTCGTTTCAACACACCTTGATATCAAAGGTCGCCTGAGGGGTGAAGTCAGCGAAGGAGCGGGAGACCACGACTCTGGCACCCTGGTAGACAAGTGGACACACACAAAACATTCATTCAAGCAAGTGTGGGTTTAAAAAAAAAAAAATATGAAGGCAACCTAAAGCACACAAGTCTTCCACACACACAGCGTGAGGGCAGCCCTCCTCGTCACAGCAGCCGCAGGGTTAGTGGGTGAAGAGAGGCCGGGGATCGGGTTTGGGTCTGCTGGTTCAAGCTGGACTAGACTGCAACTACAAGTGTGATATGTGGAGGTCAGTAACGCGGAGGGAGAGTACAACCAGCCAAATCTTGGCAGGTTTTCTTCTTCTTACATGCTTGTTAAATCAAAACAACTTGCATCTGTAACCACCTGTTTAAAAGATCAGAGTTTCTACCCTCAACCTGCCTCATCAAACATCTTCAGGTAGTAATTTCATACATTCCCCGGAGAAAGCGAAAGAGGGGAAAATAAAAAAAAAAAAAAAAAACCCCTGAACAAGAAAGGGACAAGGACCCAGCTACCAAGAAATAGAAAACACTCCCAATAAACTGCTACTTTAAGATGTTATTTTGCTTTAGTTCAGATTTTTTTGCCCAGCCCCGTTAGTGATCAGGCAGACATGGAGGATGCACAAGTTCTTACTGGTGTGTTTAGCGGGTCGGTCTGGGAGCTAGCTAACTGTGCGACAGATGCTCTAGTACTGACTGGTGGTGGTTTAGGTGGTTGCCGCTGGGTCCTCGCCAAGGCGGGCGCCGCTGCTGAGGTTAGATTGACGTACTCTGACAGGTCAATCAGCAACTGGGGAACACAGGAGCCAACCATTCAGACCAGAGAACAGCACAGCCAGAGACGCTCTACAGAGTCTACAGGACGAGGAGACGTCTACGGGTGACAACAGCAGAAGCGGCAGCTACATGGAGAATGGACACAAACATGATGACTTCGGAGGCTGGATGGGAAAACATGGAGACTGGCACCAGCCCAACAGTGTCAGCTGATACCTCAGGACTGACACAACATTTTAATTTCTTTTAAATCAGATTAGTGCTACAATGACTGATCAGTGATCAATCTTACTGACCAATCACTTAGTTATGAAAATAATTTCTCTAAATGAAAGTGAAAAATGTGAGGATTTGCAGTTTTTTTTAAAACACTTATTTGAAACAAATATGAAAACAACTGTTGCTTGCAGCCCTAGATATATTATTTATGTCATGACATAAATAGCAAATGAAACAATCTAAAACAATCATTAGATTCATGAATAATGGTAAAAACCTTCCAAGCCCTTATCAAATTAAAACGTATCTTTAAACACTTTGTAGATTAAAAACAGACAACCTCGGGCTACTTATGGAGCTGAAATGTTACACTGATTAGCTACAGATTGGTAAACATTTTAATATTTGATTAATTGTTGAACACAACTAAAGTTCCACCTTCTAAGTTATGAGGGTTTGTTGCTTTTTTTGGTTTTTTACGCGACAGCAAACTGATTCTATATTGAAACATGAAAAAAAAAAAAAAAAACGACATGTAACAGACATTCTTCACTATTTAACATTTTTTTAAGACAAAACAGACAAACACATATTTAATGTGAAAATAGTCACCAGATTTAGAGATAGTGAAAATAACAGTTGCATCCCGAGCTACTCCACCAATACATAAATTTGTTGTTGTATCTGACATATTATTCTGGTGCAGGTTGACCGTAGCCCTGGCTACTAAACGACAAGTTTTTGAGGAGCTCAAACTGTGGCTCAATGCTGTGCTACTAAGAAATATCTTTGCAAGCAGGCGCCGGGGTAGAACTGTCCTACCACAGAGTTACAAATTACTGTATTAATAAATTCACTGTGGACAGAAAAACTATTTCAAATGAAATCCAACGAGTAAAAATGACAGACAATAAAACAGATTCTTCCTCTCCCATAGAGTGCAATCAATGAATCCAGTTGGATGAGTGTGATCTGCTCCAAACCATACCGATGGAGTGAGCACACTCCAGGTGAGAGGAAAATCATTTTAAGATCTGTTGTTATCGATGGTGATGTCTTTCAGCTGCACCTTTTTACCCCCCCTCCAGTTTAGAAGCAGTTTACAAAGGCTCCTAGGGAACAACATTACTGCAGAGGGAAGGATGCGTCGAAGGACGGAAGAGCAACGAGTTCCTTACCTCGGACACCGTTTGGGCTCCCTAGGGTTCAGGCGAGGGGAAAGGGGGAGAGGATGGAGAGAAGCGAGAAATAAATAGGGATTGATGTGACTGTGTCTGTGTGCGTGCGAGAGTGACTAAACAGGGGGTGGAAGCAGGAAGGAAAGGAGTGACAGCTTGTTCAACACGAAGCCGAGAAACAACAGGGTTCCTTCAGTCACAAATCCGAAATGTCTCAATAAGGTTGAGTTATGTTTGTAGAATTAGACTAAATAGTTCCCTGAAAAAAAGTCACAGGATCTAAAATAATTTTAAAAACTCATGTACGATGATTTATTTCCAGTGCCTGTGGAGACCCTGCTGTCGCCGACACACCACAGCACAGACACAACATGCTGCTGCCAGTGCTACGGCTTTTGCTACCGAAGCATTTATCGAGCAGAGAGAATGGGGATGCACTGATGTGCTCGTACTGAAACCAATATCCGCTCTTCATCCGCTTATATGCGCTGATCGACTGATATGCAAGCACATGCACCAATACGCATGCTTTTCTGACGATGCTTTGGCACCGTTCCTCATGACTAGATCTGCAGATTAGTAAAAAATATCAACAGGGTTAAAAATGGCCGTTGCTTCACTCCTTTTTCTGTATTTACAGCTATATCACAAGGACCTTGTGAACCCCATATTCCTCCCCATGTGTACGCATTACGTACAGCAGTCCTGTAATTTTAGCCTTCCAAATTTATTAAGGTACACCCAACTAAAACTAACGCAGGCTGGTACAACAGTCCTGCAATAAATTCTACCTTCACGAAGGTTATAATGTTCGGTTATGTCAAACTGACTAATCAACTTATCATTGCAGCTCTGTCATAGCAGGCTACAAAATGTGTTTGCAAGCTGCGGCACCTGCCAAAGGAGGGTTTACTAAGTCCTGATTTAGTGAGGTACCCGCACCCTTGAAAATGCTACAATTGGTGTTTTAAGTTTTCTCTGTTAAGTTGAAAAAATAAAAAAAGTAGAAGTGCATGAACACTTGAAGAAAGGCTCATTTTTAATGATGTTAATGGTTGCTGCAGGGGTTGCATTTACTTTCACTTTTGAAAAAAAAATAAATGTTTAAGCAGTTTTTTAAGTACTTAATATAAAATGTAGTTCCTGTAAAACAAGTTAAAGTGATATAACAGGCGGAAGCCATGTTTTACCTTGTCAATTAAAGTTAAAAAAAAAAAAAAAGTCACTGTATTGATACCTGGGTTTTATTTAAAGCCGATATTGGCCAATATGGAGCATCTCAGTGCATCTCCAGCAGTTAGAGCGGTTTTTTCTGCTTGAGGAAGGCAAAGCACCACCACAGAGACACAGGAAGAAAAACAAAATTTAGGAATAGAGCCGAACGATAAGGAGACCTGACCGCTCCGACATTCCCACAGCTTTTACCCGTGCACAAACTGCGTTTTACCGTTAAACCAATTACATGCGAGCTCAAACATCATATACATATACAAACAAGGCATTTTTAAAGTAACTTTAAACTTTAAAGCAAGAGTTAAACCAGCCAGGGATATGCTAACGTTAGCCGTTCACAAGGTCATCCCCAGGCCCAACATTTCCACGCCAACTCAACGGTTAGCATGGACCGGCTCGGCTCAGAAACGGCCTCCGGCTCAGACACGGCCTCCGGCTCGACGTTAACCCCGAACCACTCACCACATTCTTGCCCGTGATCCGACAAAGAGCGCTGGAGATGATGGTTAACATATTTTGCATGCTACTGAGCGACGACCGGAATCCGAAGGGATTAATAAACGGCTGTTAGGTGCAGCTAGCTGATGTACGCTTTGTTAGTGTCCGTCTGCGAAATGAGCCCGGTGAACACTGGCTGAGCCGAGCATTGGTTCCGCGAAGCTTTTATAGTTGCATGAAATAAACCTTCGCTTTTTTCCACAAGTTAAAATTTTATTTAATGATAATTTTTTTTTTAAAAGGGCTGCATTAAAAACACTGAAAATCTAGAACTATTTAATTAAAGCCAGCAGTGAATCCAAATTATTCAAAGTGTGGATAGAAGCAGTGTAGATAAAAAGCGGGATGATTGGTAATTTATGCTAATTAAAGGAAGAAATTGTAAATTTTACAGGCAGATTAGAGAATAAAGATATTTTTGTTAAGAGAAAAATCAGTGGTTTTAACGTCACGTTTTAATTCCTTCAACAAAACAGAAAATAAAGGCCTGGTACCTGAAAATGTGCGTTTATGTTTATGGCATTTGGCTGCACTGCACAATTCAATTTACAAGGTAAAAATGTTTGCATTTAAAATAGTGAAAATTATGAGAACCAAACCGCACAAGTGATACTAAGAAGACCGGCTGCAGACAGAGAGAAAAAAAACAAAAACTGATGGGATTTTTAATTTAGACTAATTATAGGAACAAGTTTTGCAGGCAGATTAGTTTTTCAAGTTTTTGAGGCCTGAAGACGTCAAGTTCAAATTCCTTTAACAAAATGGGAAATAGAGCTTTGGTACCTGAAAATCTGCATCTGTGTATATGGCATTCGTCTGTACTGTGTACTTTAATTTAGAAGGTAAAAAATCTTCAAATTTGCCTTTAAATTTGTGAATATTATGGAAAGCAAACAGCACAAGTTTTTCTTCTCTTTTCTCAGGCCATTAAAAAGTCTGCGTTGGTTGCATCGATCAATGATAATAATGATGATAATGATAATAATAATAATAATAAAAACAACAGCCCTTTACGTTTTATAACATTCACCCTCCAAAAATCCCTTGTATTAGAACATAATGAAGACACAGACACAGCGACACCTGTAAAGTCACGATAAATAAGAATTCATTTATTGCATTTCAGTAACTTGAGGCCAAAAATATGACACCATCATTCTTGTTGCAGCAGTCTGACACATTCAGGACAAACCTTCCCATTCAACACAAATAAAGCGAAGTAAAGGAGTTCTGTGCGTATAAGTGACAGTGGAATATAAAAAATGTAACATACTGTAACACAAAGCCATGCACGTAGTGAATCAGGAATATATGAGGTTACGAAAAGGCCAGAAAATGAAAGTTTTGCTTCGCTTTCTTCAGTCAGATATCACTGCAGAGACGCTGTAAACGCCGACTGGTTGTCAGACAAACTGCATGTTCTTTGTAACTCTGGTCACGAGTGTGAAACAAAGAGTAAATAAAATAAAAATGAGGTTAAAAAAAAAAAAAAGTGTCTTTCTGTTTCTTCTGTAGTGGATCAAACATAAACATAAAAATGTAAACCACCAGAACAAATTGACAGGAACCATAACAGGAATCAAACATAGTCACCATGCGTGTTGTGAAAAATGAGCAAGACGTGATATAAAATGATGTAAAATGTATTAACTGTATATACACACACACACACACAGAGACAGACAGACAGACAGACAGACAGACACACTCTTAGACCTCATTGGTCAGATGCTGAAAGGCTTTAGCAGGAAGTAGATTTGCTCTCTCAGTTTTCCACAGTTTGGTTAAAGTGTCTCTTTCCATCCAGGTACAACATCGACTCTGTCGGATAAACACAAAACACCAGCATCAAATGTTTCGGATGGTAAAAGCAATACAACATTTGTTTAATCTCATTGTTATAGAATTTTGAATTTAACAAGTTGCCTCCTAAGTAAGAAAAATGGCAACAGAAAAGACCTTTAATGGGTGTGTTTCAACCAGTATTTTTCATCCTTGTATTCGTGTAGATGAAGGGTTTAGATCATCTCCTCCACAGACTGTTGCACGTTAACAGTGAGGGTTTCCCTGAAGCTCGTATTTCTCTTAATATGCATTTTTTATCTGCACCTTTTGTGCAATTTTTAGGTGCTTTACAGGTGACGGACAAGCTGATGTTAAGACAAATGCAAACAGAAAGACATGTTGAGACCGATGCACATGAGAAACTGAACTTATAAAAAGGCATCAGTAAAACAACAAAATAGAATAAAATAAAGTAAAGTAAAAACTAGGTAAATAGATAAAAGACAAATAAAATAAATAAACATAAAATATACCTGCAACGTTATAATCAAACGCCAGACCAAAGATGTTGGTTTTAAGTTTACGTTTTAAGATGTAAGACTGATCCAACAGCTCGGAGCTTAAAAACCCCAAAGCTGCACAAGTTTCTGTCCTGCACTTTGAAACTACCAAAACACTAAGGACCCGAGGACCTGAAAGGCCTCCTTGTTCACAGACTGGGAGCGTGTCAGACAAGCAGGCGGCCGCAAGAGCACAGCTCCAGAGTACAGAGGGAGAACTAAAAGATCAATACTAAAACACAGTAGCACTGACACTAGACGTCCCACTTTCTCCCAAGAAGGTCGAACATGTGGCCGAAAGCAAAATATGCGGCCATGGTCGACCAGTGCTGGTCCACACTTCCTCCAGTTTGACTACTGGGTCCCAGGTAATGTGGGTCTCTGGTTGGGTACAACAAAACAAAAAAAACAGACAATCTTCTTGTCCCTCTGTGTGTGCCGCGGGGAGATGGTGTATTGCTAATAACAAATCGTTCAATTTTAGGGTGGAGGCTCGGTGTAAGGTTAGGTTTAGGTCAAGGCTAGGGCCAGACCATTCGTGGTTACGGTTAGGGTGGATGTAAGGCTTTGGGGAATGAACACAGGTCAATGTACGTACTGTGTGTGTGTGCGTGTGTGTGTGTGTGTCAGCTCACCTCCATATGTCTTTGGGATGATGTTGGGGACATCAAGGTCTGAAGCGAAGGTGAAGTGGAAGACGTTGGTGGTGTTGTGGTTGCGGGTCAGCGGGTCGAACACCTCGGTGTGAACTCTGACCTGGATGTACTTCCCCTGCGTGTAACACACCTGGAACACAAACAGACGTTCACAAGCTGCGGGGGGGGACAAAAAAAAAAAAAAAAAAAAACAGCCTGGAGGCACAGAAGCACACACACACACACACACACACACACACACACACACACACACACACACACACACACACACACACACACACACACACACACACACACACACACTTCAGCCTTCAGTGTGCCGAAAACTATTTATTCTGGGCTGACTAGCCACGTTCATTAGCCTGAAGCATAAAGGAATAAATATCTGCAACAGGGTGAGTTCGACCCAGAGCAGGCTGGAGAGATCTACAGTACGTCTCATCTGGCCTCGGGGGAACGCCTCAAGATCCCCGGGGAGAAGCTGAAAACGTTGCCGGGGAGAGCGAGGTCTGAACTACCAGCGCGACCCCACCCCGAGTACGTGGCAGGAAAATGACTGAATGGATAGGTTTACTACGTCCACCCGTCAGCGTTTAACCCTTTAAAACACACCGTCCCACCCGTGGGACACCTTGACCCTGGTAGCGCTACTTCGGGTGTGTTTTGGTCTGCACCGGGCTCAGTCTTCACACAACCTCGACAAATTATACGTCGCTCGAAAGCTCTAAGTCTCGGCATTCGACCTCCGATCCACTCCTCACACACACACCAAACACACACGCACTCTCTGACCTGCGATGAGAGCAGCAGCAAGGAGCCGATCTCCACAGGTTTCTGGAAGAGGATATCATCAACAGCCACCAGGCTTGGTCGGCATCCCCTGCAGCACACCAGGGGAAAGATGGCGATCACAGTTTATGATTCAGCACCGAACAAATATCTTCACTTCGAGCATTAAGGATCTTTCTCAAAATCTCTCACCCGTAGGAGCAGGCGTTGGCCCAGCCCAGCTCATAGGCTTTCCTCATCAGAAAACCTCCAAATATCCTGTTGAAGATGTTCCTCTCCTGGTCAAATCAAATACACAGACAAAATCTATTTAAGCTCCGCAACCTGTTTATACCGTCAATCACACGCATGGGTTAGAGGGGTAAACTACATCATAAGCCTCGGGCCTCCGTTTTCCATTCTAAAAGACGAGGTGGAGTTGAAGGCGAACGGCAGGTAACGAAGTAACGAAAGAAGGCGCATCGCAGCTGGCGTTCTCTGACGTCTTGGTTTCTTTGACCAACGGTCGAAAATCTCAAGATATTCAGTTTTCAATCAGGTGAAAACAGAAAAAAGAAACAAATCCTCACATTTGACAGGCCAGAACCAGAGAATGTTTGAGATTTGTTTCGCCATTTTTGCATAAAAAAGTCATTTGAACCATTAATCAATTATCAAGATAGTTGTCCATTATTTTCCTCTTGATCAACTATCCAACTGACCGATTCCTCAGCCTTAATGGTTTGCATCGAGTGTGGGAAAAACAAAAAACAAAAAAAACAACCCGATAGCGCTGGGTCTAATTACTTTCTGAAAATCCCATCTTAAAATTAAGGTTAGCGCTGAAACATCAAGCCTCAAACGTCCTCGCTGTCTTTACTTTGTACCTCCCGCTGTTCCTCCCTCTCACCTGAGGGTGGCAGATCTCCAGTCCTTTCAGTTTGGCGTCTTCCATCCACACTGAGTTTGGAGGCAGAATTCTGCCGCGGAAACTGACCGTCCTGGAGGAGCAGACACACAGAGGCGCATCATTACATAATCAATATACTGTCTAAGTTACTTTCTAATTCGTGGCCATCGAAACCACTGACGCCCTCAGCAAGAAAAGCAAGATCGAGATCATTCAATAGTGAGCAGAGCGACAAAAACGGCGCGCTGAGCATCGTGTGTCCACAGAGGAGATGTGGAACTTGCAGCTACACAATCAATGTAAAACGACAATCACGTCTGCCCCCACATCCTGAGATTGTGTAAAATAAAAAAAGCTTTTATGCTGGTTAGAAAAATCAGGACGTTTACAGCTAAGAGGCCTTTAATGACCTCAACTCGCAAACCCGAATATTAGTAGCTCAAATTTCTGGAAATAAATCGCTGTGATTAAGTTTCTGGGTTCAGCTCAGACGCTCCCAGAGCCAGAAAATCTGAAAAGTCTCCCTCTCAATGTCTGAAACAGCAGCAGGTGAAGAGTTTGATTTTTGGTAAACTTAAAAAAAAAAGAAAAACTATTCTGGATTTTGTTCCCAAGCTTCGGTTGAAGCTTACTCCGCACTGAGACTATTTCCTGACCTTCGAGACCTTTCCGTCACCAAACCGTAATTTAGGAAAGCAAGGAAAGCTCGACCCAAGTTAGGGTGACCGTATTTTACTAAACTCTTGTCGAGTGCACGTATACTTTGGATCTCGGTCGTACTTTGTATCCAGGGTGTTGAGGAACAGACTGTGTACGATCTTCCTCTCCTCATCTGTGGGAGCCACCTTCAGCAATGACGCGGTACTCAGCTCCACACGGCGGGATTTATTAGCTGGAAAGCACAACCACACAATGCAGGGAAAAGGCGTAGAAAGAAGGGCTAACATCATATCATCTGAAAATCCTGCCGTACCTTCTCCCTCCTGGAAGATTTTCTCCTCCTCCGGTCCGTCTGGCTTCAGTGGATTCACAAACGCTGCCCTGAAATAAAGCGGGACAGAAAAACAAACAGCAGCACGGAGGATTAGGGCAACATGAAAGAATCTAAACTCAGCACACTGAGACTGGAGCTCAGTGGCAGCGATAACGTTCCCCGAACCACGAGTGTATGTATCGCACTCAACAGCAAGCGGAAAACCAACCGAGATTCTTGCGGAGGCCGCGCTGAGGGTTCTTACCTCTTGTTCTCTGGGTCCCGGGCCACCATGACAAACGTAGCGTCCAGGATTGGGGCATAAGCTCCATCAAGGTACTGGAGGAAGAGACAGAGTCCCTTTACAGGACTATTCATGCGTGGAATAAATGCATAACGTACATGCCGTGTGTGTCTGAGTGTGCTCAAGCAGGCAGGTAGGTGCGTCTACCTGGGACACGTGCATCTTGGCTTCGATAGACGTCTTTCCCACCCACGTCACATGACCAGTGAACTTGATGTCGCAGTCGGGAGAGATGATGTGCTTCCTCATGTCTGACCGACGGAAGCAAAAAAAACCAAACATTCATACGTCTTTAAGGAGGAAGTAAAGATCTCAACAAAATGAGAACTGCAACTCAAACCTGACCACTGACAAAGACACATTTGAACGAGCATGTTTGTAGAGGTTTGAGGTCTGGACCGATGAGATCAATGTCATCTGAGCTGCTGCGGTTCCACAATAAAGCACAGAGACGCCCGATGCCTCAGTCTGTCTCCTCTCCAGAGAGCTGCGGTGTCTGTTAAACCAACCGGGGCTCCACCAAATGATTACTCTCATTGTTAAGCTGTGGATTTTCTATTTTCCAATTTTCAGTTTTGTCTCCAAAATGTCAGAAAATTGCGGAAATGTCTTTCACAATTTCCTAGAGCCGGAAGTGGACATCCTCAAATGTCTTCGAGAGTCCAAAACCCCCAAAATATTCACTTCACAATGATATAAAACGTAGAAAAGCAGCCATTTAATAAAGCTGCTTGAAATGAGTTGTGAGTCAAACAAAATCAAAACTGACTGATTGTCTCAGGACTAGAATCAACTACAGGAACTGACCCATGACACAGGAGGCTTTCTTTGTCTTCCGTTATACTAAAGTGAGTATCTGTTGGTTTTACATGTTGGTCGGACAAAACAAGACGTGTGAGGACGTCACTTTGCCTTATTTTTACCATGTTCTGACATTTTATAGACCAGAAAATAATAAATAGATGGATAGATAGATAATCGTTAGGTGCAACCCTAGTGGCTTCTGAGAGCCAAACTGACAACCTAGAAGTTTTCAGGCCCAAACAAAACAAACTGTGGTGCCATCCTGCACCAAACGTGAGCGACTCTTACCAATTTTGTCCACCAGGGCGGTGACAATAGACAGAGGGGACCTCTCCAGTGCCGGGTTATAGGTGTGAGAGTAAGATATGAGGACTGAGGAGAGAAACGGAAAGACGTTGCACTGGTGTTTTGTGTCCGACTGAGTATGATGGTAGTCTCTGATTATGATACGATACCTGCTAAACTGTCCAAGTCCTCCAGGATTCTACCAAACCTGGAAGGGGGAAGGAAGGTGAGTTAGAGGCAGCCGGGAATCCTCTGTCATGCTTATGTGTCTCTAATGTGAGTGGAGATAGTGGCCGGAGCCTCAGCTTGCCCTTATCCCACACATGGGTATTGCTGCGTGGGTGTTTCTACCTGACACTTTTGTGGAAGGTCAGGTATTTCTCTCTGAGCTGGGGCTCGGAGCCCAGAGGCAGGTGAACCTCCAGGTAGCTGTCCTTCATGGTCTTCGCCGGAAGGTCGTGCTGAGACTTTGCCAACATGGATGACAGCGACCCTCGCTTCGACATGGCCTGCTGGTGGTCGCTGCGGAGAAGAGTGGAAATTGGATTAACTGCACATAAAACCCTGGAGTTACTCTCCCCAGATTTGTTGCTGGTGAATATCCGTTTCCTTTTTTTCTCTCTTTTCTCAGTAAGTGTAGTGAAATGTGATGTGGCAGGCTAAAATAAAAAAAAAAAAAAAAGCCCCTAACATACTAAATAAGGATTAGAAAAACTGAAATATTGAGGGTAAAATTTTAAGATTTAACAGTGATAAATATGTTTTTTACTGGTGTAAATATGCAATGTGCAAGTAGTGCAAAGGTCCTTTAGTCTTTCTAGATTTTTACCTTTCACTTTCTTTTGAAATATTGAGTTTAATAACTGAAATACAGTGAGTAAGTCCGAGTCGCATCAAGTACAGATTCATAATCCTGTTCACTTTTATTTTTTTTAATCAGATAGTTCCTGTTTTGAAGACTCATTTTTTGTGATGTATAATTTTTATTACTTGCCACACAGCTGTATATTCAGAACAACAAATTAATGTGTATCCTGTAGATCAAAAAATGTAACTACAAGAAAACAAACATAAACATGAGCATGTGGCTTCTTTTGGCTTCTGACTTCCTATTTTATATGAAAAAAAAAAATTATACAAAAAAATATGTTAATATTGCTCAAAGTAAAGTGTTGGAGAAAGTATCATAAAAGGCATCATTCCAGCCCTAGTCGGTAGACACGATAACAAAATCCCACGCGCTCAACAACCTCGGTAACCCGCCAAAACCAGATGAAACAAAACAGCTCAAGTAATATTATGTTGTCCTGATTCAGTACCTCCAGTTAGTGGAAGCTCCCACGATTTCTCTCAGCCTGTTCCGCACTGAAAAACCAAAGAAGTATCAGTCAGAACTTGTGTGTCTCTGTGTGTATGGTAGCGCAGTGAAAGCACCACAAGTTCCAGGCTGCGTGTTTCACATTGTCTCGGTCAGAAGAGACTCTTTACAGCGGCAGCCTTCAGAAACAAACAGTTTGCATTTTGCAGCGCAGTCACTAAATATCTCTTGGATGACGCCACATGCTGCAATGCACTACATCTCTCTCCTCCTCGTAGGTTTTAAGTAATCAAGCTTAAATTACCGCTCTCGCCAAAGAGCAGGGACCTGAAAACAACTTAAAGTGTAAAATCTTCTCGCTTTTTGTCTGAAGGCTGCAGCACATTGAGGCCCAAACAGCGAGACAACATCAGACAACGCAGGGAAACGAAGCAGTCAGACGGACACAACTATCACGCAGGAACCAGCTGTAACAAAATACTAAAGCTCAGTGGCAGAGAGGGAAGAAGAAGAAAGGTTAACAGGGGCCATCAACGAACGCTGCCGGAGGGTTTGTTCGTCCTCCAAGCAGCGAGAGAAATCCAGCCGGCTTCAACATTAAATCCAGATCCACCAAGGGGCAGAACAGGTGCACAGTAAAAGCCGCTGTACGGGAAAGAGGGTGTGCTTCAGGTAAAAGAGCGTGGCTGATCAGTCAGTGGGGAAACATGCAAAGGAGAATTGAGGTGCAATTTGAGCAAAGCAGAGGAGAATTAGTCGGTGGATTAGGTGGCTAGGATTTGTCTTGGTTTACCAACACACACCATTTGACACGTGTAAAAGTGGATTTCCTGTGGAGAAAAAAAAAAAACATGAGTTGTAAGTTGAAAGGACGGGGGACAAGGCTGGATGTATGGGGAGAACAACCGAAAATTAGATATGGCACCATTCACTACATTCCTTTGTGTAAAGCACCAGAAATCACACCTGGCTGTGTGATACAAGGCTTTAAAATTGCCGTCAAACCACATCTTTAAACACTCTTTATTAGCAGATAATGTTTGATGTTGTTTTTAATCTTTTTTTTTTTTATTCTGAAAGTATTTATTTCGTATGTTCTGTAATCAGCGTTGGTTGACCGGGATAGGGACGATGTAATTTCTGTGATTTTATTGATGTATGAATTGAACCTTCAACCTTGATGGAGGCAAAGTTTACAGTTTACGAGTAAATGTGTACAAAATAAGAAAAAAAATAATAATTAGAACGTTTAGCATAAAGTTTATGAGGGAGTTGGGACTAAAGTCCCTGCCTGCAGCCCTGAAAAACAAAAAACGGTGAGTGTTGTCAGGCAGGAACCCTAAAAATGTGTTCAATCACCTTAAAAGACTTGTTCACTTGAAAAGTCAAGTGAACAAGTATGAGACAAACACCTGAATGCAGCCCAATGCGTCTGGAACAGATTCATGTTTAAACCACGTAAGGGTCAGTCGAGTCAAACAGGAGGCGTGGTTGCCATCTTACCCTCAGCCATGTCTGGCGCCCTGCCCTGCTTCGACATCCCACCTGTGCAGAGCGACCTGGTCGTCAAGGACGCAGCCGACCGGAGCAGCAGGAACCTGTAGCCCAAGCGAGGACATGACAAAAAAACAAAACTAAACTAAACAAACACACAAACCCCAAGGTGACCTTTAGATCAGGGAGTCCAGTTACAGCCACATGCATCCTCCTGTTTAAAGGCATCAGATCTGTCTGTAATCCACAGTGAACAGCTGAGCAGGAAGGCAGACAGACAGACAGACACAGTCTCACTGCTGGCTGCATTGTGTCAAAGTCGTGGTGCTTCAGTTCTCTGCAGCGACTTCGTTTTTCAAAGCATCGGCTCCAACTCGCTCCGTTATTAACACGGGAGGAAAGTGAAACAGACTTTTACCTAATGTGGTGACATTCACTGTATTTCCATTGTGTGAGACTTTTACTCACCATTATATTTGTTACTTTACAACATTTCCCTTTACTTTTCATCTTGACCGCACTTGCTTAATGAAACCACAGAACATGTCTTCATTTAATGCAATAGGGCGCAGTTGTTTTTGGCAGTTGCGACTGCACTACTAAGCTGGATTACTTTCAGACGTTGCTCTCGTACGTTAAGATTTTTTTTTTTTTTACTATTGACAGGTTTACAGTAAAATGACAAAATGTATTATAAGCCCTCTTTTCAGAGAAAGATATTTTACTTATTACTCCAGGGCACTCATCTAAGAGCTGGAGCTACAAATTACATTCTACAATATGTAAAATCTACATTAATCAACAAGAGCTTCAGTATTCAGATCCTTTACTGAAGTTAAAAAAAAAGTAAAAGTATTACCAACAAAATGTACTTAAAGAATCAAAAGTAAAATTATTCATTATGCAGAAACAGCCATTCCGGATTATATTGTTAATAATACATGGGTTTTTTTGGATATTATTAGTTAATGTTGGAAATGTCTATGTGTAGCCAATTTTAGGTACTTAATACCTAGTGCCTAGTAAAGCATAACATCATCATTTATGAGCTCCTCGCATATTTATTTTATTGGAGAATCTCGATCTGAAAATTAACCAAGGCTGTCAGATAAATGCAGATGGGTAAAAACTGCAGCATCAATAATTGTACTCAACGAAATGTACTTTCACCGCTTACACTGCCCCAACGTATACGACTGAGTCGAACCTGCCACAATAACTGGGCGGTACCGTAACACTGAAATGACAAACGCATTCCCGCTTGGTGAAATACGTCAGTACGGTTTGTCGTTGACGGAGCTCACAGGACCTCGGGTGCTTTTTGTGGCGGTGGTGTGAACGCGACACACCCTCTGTGTATACAATGAATCCCCACCCTGCTTGGGCCCGGTTAACTATTCCCCGGTGGAGCTGATGTCTTCATTCACGCAGTACAAAAGCCATTAAACAGCACTGAAGGTAGAGCACCAGGAAAACAAACAAAACAAAAAAAATCACTGGTACAGGTGCGTTACAGGGCCGTTCGGCATTTCTAGCATTGATTAGCTGGAGTGGCAGGCATGCTAACAGTTAGCGCAGACTTTGACCATGCTTTTAATCGCACTGACCGCGGGGAGATCATTGTAGGGTCCGGGGTGACCGAGTTCAAGGCTCAGGTGTCCAAACAGAGCAGGTGAGCGGGTTTAAAGAAAAAAAAAAAAAGGAGAAGGACGACAGATTTCGACAGAGCGGCGCGTTGCCAAGCAGTCAGAAAAAAAGGAGACAAGGGGCTTCCGTGTTATCTTTTTCAGCCCCGCCCACTTCCTAATGACGTAAGACGCCCCGTTCCGTCACGTGGCGCGCTGACACCCTGGGCACAGCCTGTCAGGAAGTTCTCCTTAATTGGCAGTTGTTTATTTTTTTTTTTCCTTTATTGAACAAAATGAACTTACAGACATCCGGCTGAACGTAAAATGATCGTTCTGATAAATTTTGCAGAATCAAATGTGTGAAGAGAAAAAAAAAATATATCAATCAAATGAAACATGAAAAGATAAACGAATGAAATTAAGAAATATAGTACCAATAAAAAAAGTGCTAAAAACATCAAAAAAAGTCAATATACCTTGATCAGAGACCACTGAAAATAAATCTTTAAAATATAACTGTGCGTTCACTTTTTTGGTTTGTCATAAGGGTTTGTCTATATACTGTCTGTACAAATTGAATTTAACAGGTAAAATATAAAGGCTTGGGAAGGACTTAGAAAATCTCGCCTTATGTCTGTGAAATTTACCAACCAAAGGTACAAGATTGATCCTGTATCCCAAAGGTTTCTTATTACATTCGAATTTAGTAATAATGTCTTTAGGTGTAATTGTTATAGTGTCCAACGTTGTTCCACAGAAACTTTTCTATGTCTCTCCGAAGAACACAGGTGAGGAGGGGCAGCGACAAAATGAGTGCATGATTGTTTCTCGCTCAGCGTCGCAAAAGGTGTATTTAACATCTATGTCGAGAAGATTTGGAAATTACTGTGTTACACAGTTTTAAAATGAATTTCTCCGATCTTGTTCGAAACGCGGAATTGGAAGGGGCACAACCAGGCCTTACGCCGGCTTATATATTCTGACTGTGACCCCAACCCAAAAATGCTGCCTCCGTAGTATTTACACAAGGTTTGACATTTTCCAGTGGCTCCTGACCAGAAAGTTTAGCTGTAATACTTGTGTATGAACTGGGTCACGCACCGCTTCGGTATTTTGTGATTTTGATAGTTTAGGCAAAGAGTCGTGGTTGTGGTTCTGGAAGGGTTCATCAAGTCTGGTTTTGGAGGCTACGGATTTCTGACAGAAAAGCCCGCACCGCCCACCTGGAGGTGCGGAAAGGTGCGTGCCTGCACCAGGCAGGGAGGACCGAACAAAGGCAGCTACTGTTTGCATTAGGGATCCAGTGTCTTTGGACCCGGACTAGTGCTCAATGATATAATGTGTAATAGTCTCGGGGCCCAGTTTTCTGCATTGACCACTTATACTTTTAATACTTTAAGTGCATTTTCTTGATTATACTTAGACGCCTTGACTCGAGTAACATCTTGAGCGCAGAACTTTTCCTTGTGACAGAGTTTTTTTGTTTTGTTTTGTTTTTTTTGAAGTGTGGTATTAGTACTCTTTACTTAAGTAAAGGATCTGAGCACTTTCTCCCCCGCTCCTCGCAGTACCTACAACCTTCTATAACATTTCCTCTTGACAGTTAAAGGGAGCACTTAGAAAGGGTGTTTTGTTTTTTTTGTTTTTTTTCTATTCGAGTGCTTGCTGCTTATCCACGGCTGGTATTTTAACTACTCGAGGGCGAAAACACGTATGCAGAAAACCTTTGCTGTAAACGGAGTGACTCCACGATGCGGAATTGCTAGGTAGGAAATACTCTGCCCTACTTCTGGCCTCGCCATCAAAAACAAGAGTCAAAAACACTTTCAGGTTCGACCTCTCTCTGCCCCCTGATTGGTTAAGAAATAAAAAAAAAAAAACCCCACCACGGGAGGCTGTCGCTGATTCGTCGGAAATGTGAGAACCGCTACGACCCAACCAACCGCACTCGGGCGCGAGCCGGGTATAAATACCTCGATGTAAACAAAAGAGGCGTTAGTTCAACGGCAGCGACCCAGCCGAGGGGCGACCCGTACTGGATGTTCTTGTCTCGACGAACGCGTCCGGACCAGAGGCTGACTGTGGGGGAAAAGCCACTCTGAAGCGAATGAAGAAGCATCTAATCTTTCACTTCACATACCGAGGACTTCTAACGAAAGGAAAAAAGAGTAAAAGAAGAAAATGGAGTATAAATTGCGAAAGGCTGAACCAAGGGACGTCTCTGATATATTACGACTGGTGAAGGTAGGCCCACGGGGAGCGACGCAGTCCAGATAATGTGGTCAGAAATCCACTTAACGTGATAGTATTCGATATGGATTCGGCATAACGGTCAGCCCGGCGGGAACCGAGTTCCCCGTTAGTCAGCCCCGACCAGTTCCGACGACATTGACCCACAAAAGCGGACGAGGCCTTGAACGACCAATTGCATCGCGTAATGGTGACGAAGCGGCAGGTGGCGAACGTCCGGAGGATGTCCCCGAGCGTGAGATCGGCGTCGGCGGCTTTTGTTTACACCCGGGCGTCTCACGACCGACTGTTTTCCAAATATGGCCCGTCTGTCGTCGGGATTATGTCCCTCCGAAGGTTTCCCCACCGATTAAATGTTATTAAAGTTGTGCAACCGCTGACCTGACGACAACAACAACAACGCGGCTGCGTCTGCACCCGATGAGCGTTTTCATAATCACTTCGGTTAATCTGTTGGTGGTTTAGCCTGTAAAATGGTAAAAAAGTCAGGGTATCTGCAGATTCCTCAGCTAATGCTTTAAAAGCTATTACATTTCCTTTACTAAATCTTTAAAACAACAGATCTTTCACAAAAAAACCATAGAACTTTTTTTTTTCCTATGTATATATTCCACTAAACATCTTGTGAACCTTTTAAAACTTTCGACCATTTAAGTTGTCTCGACCCTCAGGTTGAGAAACACTGAGATAAGAACAAAAAAAAGCAGCAAATCCTCACACAGGAGTTTTAAACTACATAGAGCATTTGGTTATTTTGCTTGAGAAATGACCTAGTGTGACCATTAGTCCAAAACTCCAGTTAAAATGCTACAAAATGGAGAAAAGCGGGTAATCCTCACATTTGAGAGGCTGAAACTGGCATTTTATCTATTTATTTGGCATTTTTCCTTGATAAATGATCATAAATACCGTTCATCTCAGAATCATCGCCGATATATTGGTATCAGCTCACACTGTTGACAGCAACTGTCGATGTATAGGTCAGCAACCATGACCTCTGCTTTTGTGAAGCATCCATAACTGGTGTATGAACAGTTGATAAATGCTCGGGGTTGGAATAACTGTGTCACCATTTCATAGCTTGTGCACCGGAGGGCAGTGAGAGGTTTATTTTTCAGGTGGAAAAATCTCTCGCTCAGTGCTTCACCTTTTTAAAAAGGCATTTAGAGGATCCTCTATGAAAATATTTTTGCATAAACATGAATTTTCAGCCGCGTATGTATCTCAGGTTCTTCCAAACTGTCAAGTGTCGTTATCGACGGCAAAAATCCCGCATTTGTTTGGTAACGGTGTTGATGGACTAATCGATTGATCGACTTGTCGCTTCAGCACTAAACGTAAATATTGTTTTTTTTGTTTTGTTTTTTCTTGTCACAGGAACTTGCAAAATACGAAGAGATGGAGCACCAGGTGACGCTGACTGAAAAAGGTGAGCGATTATCTATTTATATGCACCAATTGCCGGTATTCCTCTTCTTCTTTTTGCACAAACATTTCGTCTCCTCGCAGAACTCCTTGAGGATGGATTCGGTGACACCCCGTTTTACCATTGCATCATAGCTGAGATCCAAGGAGAGAACAGCAGTGATGGTGAGAAACACCCCACTTCCTCTTAGAAGAAGACAAAAAAAAACCACACAAGAGAACATTCCCTGCTTCTCCATTTCAGTTTATCTCTCGGCCTTAATCTCCAGTTATTTCACCAGTAAACCGTTTCTTTTTTTCTTTTTAACCAACGATAATTTTCAGAGCACATTCCCCAGTAATCACGGCGCTTATTAAACAAGGATTTGGCAAGAAATTATTCAAATTATTTATTCATGCGTCACAGCAGCAGAACACGAAATAGGCTAAAGAGGTAGGAAACAGATAGAGAACTAATTTAAAACGAAATGCATTAAAAAAAACAAACTCAAACTAAATACGAACATTAAATACAGTACAGTACAACCCTGACTTGAGGTAGCGCAGTTACTCGTAAGTTCTCATAATGATGTAGACACAGGTAGCTATGTGTATGTACCATGCATAATAATGTGCAGGTGTAAGGACCTGAGCGTCGTCGACAAGGTCCAGGCAGCTCAGAAACGGCAGGGCTGGTGGAACAAGTCCGGTCCGCATCTCCAGGTCGCAGTTTACAGGACCTAAAGGATCTGCTGCTAACGTCCTAGCGCCAGATCGCCTCCAGGACACCTTCAGAGGTCTCGCAGCGTCCGTACCTCGGCGGGTCGGAGCTGTTTCTGGCAGCATATTAGGCAGGGGTATTAGGCAAACGAAAATATACACAGAAGTTTTATATAATACGTGTACAGTAAATGTGGATTTTTCAAATTTTCAAGTAAAATATTGAACTATTCCAAAAATAGTTTCACGTTCCTTCGTCTCCCTTTAGATCCGAAGGTGGTGGGATTTGCCATGTACTACTTCACTTACGACCCCTGGGTTGGCAAACAGCTCTACCTGGAGGAGTTCTACGTGATGGATGAGTACAGAGGTAAAAACAGCTCGTCTGTCCGAGTCCAAAGTTAATGACCTCTGAGCAACTTCTTTATTAAAAAGCTCTCTTCCCCCTTCCTAGGGCTGGGCATTGGCTCGGAGACCCTGCGGCACCTCAGTGATGTGAGTATGTTTACTGTTACTAAGGAGAAATATATATAAATGTGTGTTTTGGTTTTTTTTCTTCTTAATGCTAAGGTATGTTTTAGTATTTCATTTGCTGTGGGGGCTCAGCGACTCGTCCACGTGTCTTAATCTGCTGAGAATTGATTTGATCATCTGTTCTACATCCCTACTGCATCTAAATATGTCGGCCCATTTTTCATTTTGCTTTCTATCAACTTATTTCAGTCCAGTTCAGTTTCCCAACTTGATGCAGGTGCAGTGCTAAGTCTTTTAACTCTGTCGTCCCTCTTCCAGCTGGCGATGAAGACGCGCTGCACGGGCATGATGTTTGTGGTGGCGGAGAACAACGAGCCGTCCGTCCAGTTCTACAAGCGCCGCGGTGCTGAGGACCTCTCTCAGGAGGAGGGCTGGAGGCTGTTCAGGTTCGACAAGGACAGCCTCGTCAAGATGGCCACTCCAGCTGAGGAATGACGGAGGTCCGGCAGAGCGGAGGAGGAGGAGGAGGAGGAGGAGGAGGAAGGAAAGGAGACCCTGGCCTCCGTGTCCGACTCCTCGGCTTTTTCTCCGCGTTCAGACGAGGGATGACTCCCAGAAGTTCAGCTTTTAAAAAGGGGAAATCTATCACAGTAATATGACTGTATGTAGTTTAGTCTGACTGAGTCTTTTATCTGTTGCTTAGTCACTTTTGATCATTTCTAATATGTTACTCTGAATCACTTACATTTAATCTGAGCTTTCAGTGACCACTCTTTGTTAGTTCTGGTGCATTCTATGTGCAGGAAGAGTCGTCATCACTTAAGTTTGCAATAAAACAACAACTGAATCACACCAGCCACTGCCTCATGCTTCTGCTCACTTTGTACGAGGGGCTAACGACGTAACCCGGCTTCTGCTCAGATTGTTTCATCTGGACTCAATCCAGCCAATCTCAGATTCTGCCCACAGGCCTCAGGGCCTGACATGATGCATGGTTCAATCGGCAGTCTCTTTAATATGCAGACCTGGCACTGTTTCAAAGTCCACGCTTGGTGCTTGGACAACAGCTGTACATGGTCACCATAAAAGACAAAACAAACTCGAGGTCTGGAGATTTCAGTCACATCAGTTTTCCTCTGCAGATGGAGTTTGTCCGGTCATCATGGAACTGAAGATGTGGATGTTTTATCTTGGTTTAATGGCTCATAGCAGTTTGCTAAAATGAAGTATTATCAGTGATTTATTAGCCCTTTACTCGGTAGAAGATCTGGATGTGGTTTCTTGGAAGTTTTCAGCTTCCAGTCAAAAGTTCCTGTGAAGCCCCTCGGGACTAACATGTCGTCGCAGTCGACGCGATTGACTCAGCCTGTCTTATTTTCGTAATGGCCTGACCTCGGTGACAGTGGCTTTATGCAAGATGGAGCCGCAGCACCATTAAAGGAGTTCGAGGAGTTCACCCGAGTTGTCAGGGTCAGAGTTTTCGTGTTAGCTGTTACTGGCTGGTCACATTGATGGTAGATTAGGACATGATAGCCATACATCCTTAACCTTTGATCTCTCCTGCGGGTCTTGTTTATTTTGAGTTATTAAACTCCCGGTCTGGTTAAACATTCACCAGGTGAGCTGAGGTTAAAAAAAAAAAAGAGAACCTCCAGGTCAGCGAGTGTAATTCCCTAAAAACCTGGCAGATGCCAAGGGTGAGATTTGGATCATTTTACACACAAATGGTAATTCTTTGCCTCACGTTAATAACTTCTACCCTTAAATTATGTGTTTCCATGAATGCATCGTTTGTAGCCCTAAAAATACCATAGTAGATTAGTGTAAAACTGCCTTCAACTCACTGAACTTACTACTCCAGTTGTCCTTGTACCTCAAAACGCTCTAATTTAGTTTTTATGCTCTTGGAAGTAGTTTCAGCGCTTGACGTTTACACTCTGCTGCCCGGCTGTGGCTCCTAACTTGCAGGCACGTCGCAGTCCAACGCAGTAGACGAAAAAAACAAACGTAACTCCGTGAATAGCCACGTTGTAAAGGGGGTCTGCAGTGGCTCAACAGCAGCTGTACGAAGGCAAGAGTAGCTACAACCCTGAGGCTTTTGTTCCCTGGCATTTACATGATTAGGAGCTCACCGTTTCAGATCCACGGTTACAGCGGCGCGCAGCTCCACAAACGGGTTTTCCACCGGAAAAGCAGGGCAACGGTTTTATCGGCGGTCTACCTCCTCACTTCTTTAACTTCACCTCAGACGGATTCACCTTCTGTTTTCCTGTCGTCGGCCACAGCGTGAACGGCGTGAGGGAATTTCTTCATATTGGCAAAAAAGGAGGAAAAAAAAAAAAAAAAAAAACGTTCACCTGAAATCAAGGACGGACTGACGAGAATTCGGTGGTCAAAGGTCACAGGTCACCGTGGTCACCTCACAAAACGCGTGTTTTTGGCCATAACATAAGAATTCATAGGCCGATTATCAGGAAATTTAACGCAAATGTCTAATGGGATAAAATGATAAAGTGATGACATTTTAATATCCAAAAGGTCAGAGGTCAGCTTCACTGTGACGACATAATGGTCTGCAAAAACGCTTTTCCGGCCCTAATTCAGCGCCATGACTCTGGCAAAGAAGGGGATATTGCGGTAACGCTGGTTATTTTCTGTTTCCTGATGAGGAAAGATAACAGAAAAAGAAGTGCTGCTTTATTACCGAGGGCATGCGAGTTAAAACCGCGCAGCTGTGCAAAATCACACGGTTGTGTGCGGCTCTCCCTCACATTTCGTTGAATTACACGCTGCAGCCAAACATCAACCAGCAGTCTGTCATTTGCACATGAAATGAAAGAGTGCAGTCATTAAGGCTCAGGATATTCCCACGGACGCGGTTGTGGTGTTCTCGGTTTTGTCTGTCGTTGAATATTTCTGAACAAATGCCACATTCATTGCCCTTTATGTCCTTCAAGGTTTTCAAGTGCCAAACAACATCGTCTATCCTTTACACGGGTGGGCGGCACTACAGTTGGTCTCTCTCTGCTCATGATAAATAAAATTTTAACTGAACTCCCTTCTGCTACACGCTCAGTTGGCAGTTTATCAGGTCCAGCCAGATAAAATGAATCCGGTCTAACAAGACAGTCCTGCAATAAATCCTCCCCCGTGAAGGTTATGATGTTCGGTTTGCGTTCGACGTGTTTTGCTAGTTCAGGTGTCGATTCGGCTGTCTGATCATTTCGGAGGCTGCAGTTGTTGAATTGTACTTTACTACACAAAGTGGCGTTTCTGTTATTTAGCCTACCCTCACCGCTATAAATGGGCTGGACATAATATTAGAAACCCTTCTCGGTATGATGCAACATCAGTTTAACAGCACCGAAAACTACGGCCTCAAAAACGAGCAGAGTTCAATCGACACCTTTGAAAAACGGGTCCGAAAGGAGGATTTATCACAGAACTGTGATGGGTTTGCCTGATAAACTGCCAACTTAGTGTGTCACCTGTGTACCATTTAGTCTCATGTCATCTCACAGGGGCTGAAAATAAAAACTGGACTAGAACGAAATACCAAGTGAATATCACCTGTAACAGTCAAAACGCGCCGCGATTCAGCACATAAAGTACGAACAGTGAACTGTTAATTGTGTTTTTACCAGAATCTGCCACCAAGTCTGTCCCTGAGCTGTGAAAACCAAACAGAAACACTGTTTACTGGTGTCTACTCTAAGTGGTTTTCACGGGATGATGCGAGAAAGCCTTGAGATGCCGACGCTACTCTGGCGGCCTGTAGAAAAACCTCTTCGCATACAGTGTTCGGCCAAGTTCATCGGAATATTCTTCTCAAAGCAATTAAGGAGATGTGGTTTAACCACTTTCAAAGACCTAAAGGTGAATGAAAGCGCTCACATAACAGGTTATGTCCTTTTGTTCCTCTTTGTCAATCAGTGACTGTTTGAATTATGCTGCGGCGGCTCACAGACCGTTCCCTTTAGACATTAATCAGTTTTATTTGGGCCGGTGCGGCTGATTTGGCCTCTCAGAGGTCTGTCGGTTGCATCACGCTGCTTTAAAAACTGTGTGAAAACCTGTTTATAGCCGATAAATGCTTCTAGGCGGCGTGTGAGATGTTAAGAGAGTTCAAGTCAAGTTCAAACTCTGGGTGGGGAAACTACGGCAGAGAAAAGGAAAAGAGGGGGAGCGAGGTGTCACTCAGTTTAAAGACGCACGGTCTCCCAAAGCAGCTTCAGCAGCCTTCACGTCTGTTAGGGACGTGCAACATCCGATCACATGACCCACCAGCGCCGTGCTCAACGGCGAGGTTTCTGTGAGTTAAAGAGGAACTGCTGCCGTGCCCCCCCCCACCCCACCCCTCCTCACACAACAACAGGACGTGACCTCCTCACGCACGATCAGTCTACATTTCCCTGCAACACAGACTCAAAAAACAGGCAAAAACAAAAAAACCCCAGCCGAGATCCTCCAGGGGCTTCTTTCTGAATGTGAGATTAGTGTGTTGGCCAGACATCTCTGGAATGACCTGGTTTTCTGCATTAATTAGCCATAAAATCTAATCTGATCTTTATCTGAGTCACAGACACAAAGTGCCTGAGGTAATAACAATAATCTTTCCTATCTTTATTGAACACATCCATTAAACCTTCAAAGTGCTGGTGGAAAAGGTCAGTGAACCCTTGGATTTAATAACTGGTCGAACCTCCTTTGGCAGAAATGACCTCGAACCAGCGCTCCCGGTTGCTGTGGATCAGACCCGCGCAGGAGAGAACTTTGGACCAGTCTTCCTGCAGAGCTGCTTCAGCCCAGACATATTGTCAGGATGTCTGGTGTGAGCGGCTCTCTGAGCTCACTCCACAGCATCTGTGTTGGCTTAAGGTCTGGGCCCTGACTGGGCCACTCCAGAAGGTGGATTTTCTTTGTTTGACAGGTCGCCGCCGAGGTGCCACTACCTGCGAGCGGCACTAGGAGGATCCCGGCCTCAATGCCCGAAAGCGTGAGGAGGAGTACTTTGAACCTGCGCTCGGCTGCTCTTCCTCGGCGACCGGATGCGTGTCTCAGGAAACTGAAATCGAACCGCAAGGACGGAATTTGAACTGTGAGAACTGAACACGGGAGTAAACAGTATATGGAGAGTTGAATTTCCTTTGAGGATCACATACAGCTTAAGAGCAAATTGTGCTATTCAGATTCAGTTTTTCACTGCATTCGCTCTACTTCAAATTCCAATATTAATAATTCAGATTCCGTTTCTCTCCGGGGTCAGAGCTCTCAGCAGCATCGTTCTTGGTTCCCAATGGCTCATAAGACAAGAATAAATGTGTGTGTTTAGGTTGAAGAATTCACGAAGAAAGATGTCTCCTCGGTTAGATAACATGTTTAATTACATAGCATTAAGATTAAACCTCGTACAGTATGTACAGTGCATTATTAAACATGGACAATAAACACAGTGTCATCCAGTTCATTCATAATTAAATCGAGGCGATTCCGTCTCGATTTAATCACACGGTGTTGGGCCCTTTACTGTACAACATCGGGGGAAATAAATATTAAACACTGAGTGTGTGAACGCATCGAGGTGTTGCACTACAGTGGCACTCCACCAGAGAAAAAGGAGAAACTGCAGCAACACTTGAAATTCACACTCTCTGAATGAATGAAGCTCCGGAGTCTCTGCAGTCACTCCCCCACCCACAGAGCATGAAAAACTGAAACCAAAGAGCACAAGCACTTAGCAGCTTTGCACCGCCGCACTTTGTGATTTGGAAACCTGGAAGATGCACTGTCGCAAAGCTGCAAACAAACGGTTTAGCTTAGCTGATCTTGGCTTTCAGTGACGTCTGGAGCGTGCACTTTACGGACTAGATCCTAACCGAGACATCAGAGGACCAATAATGGCTTGTCACAGCTATCTCCGTACTGTATCATGTGGCTAATAATGTTGTTGAGAGCGCACACCTCTGCAAATGCTGCATAATCCTCTGAAGTTGTTAGTTTAATACCAGATGTAACAGAACGGAATTCCTGACACTAATAAAACAGACTAAGAACATAAACAGCCTCAGTAGCAGTGGTAGGAACTGGAAAATTCCTCCTAGTGGTGTTTTTTTTATCATTGGTCAGGCTCCTTTTATGGGTACGACTAACATGTTTTCATTATGGATTAATCTGACAATTATTTGGTCCATAAAACCTCCGAAAATAATGAAAATTGTCGATCTCAGTCCAAGTTGACGTCCTTAAAATTGCTTCTGAACAGTTCAAAAGCCAAAGATAATCAATTTATTATAAAGTAAGACAAGGAAAAGGAGAAAATTCTCACATTTGATAAGCTGGAATCATCAAATGTTTGCAAACTTTCTAAACTTTTTATTTTTTGTCAAACTGACGGATTAATCTGTTTATTGTTTCACCTCTAACTCCCTTATTGATGTTTTCTGGTATTTCTGAGTTTTAAAAGTTTCATATCTTTCTATGAAGTTTAGTTGGGCAGAATGAAGGAGAGATATTTATGGATGTTTTGCTGCCCATTAGAGAGCTAACACTGTAAGAACCTGACGATGTGACCAGGTTTGTTGAACTTAACATAAACTGGGGGAGCTGGGGTCATTGAAGTAGAAACTGGGAATGGTTACAGGAGGAGGAGGAGTGGTGAAGAAGCCAAGAAGCAGATTCAAAGATGTATCTGGTTACGTGAGATGTGGACTGATGTGAAAAGACCTGCAAAGATATCAGGAAAAATGAATAAACCTGCTTCCTGGACGGGGACATGGTGCTCAGGACTCGAAACAGGAAGTCTATAAACTGTAGCTCTGGGAGTTTGGTTGTGTGTAAAATATGCAAAGAATTCATCTGAAAGGAGCCGTAGGGGTGTGAGTGTGTGTTACTGGAAGGTGCAAGTCTCTCAGGACGGAGAGTTGGTGTGTCTTCTTGCCAGCTCAGCTGGTCGAGTCGTTGCTCTCCGTTTGCTCTTTCTTCTCAGATGTCCCAAAAAAAAAAAAAAAAAAGTCAGAACAGCCATTAAAATAAACCATTAGTATCAATATACACCGTTATTATAAATCTTTGAATTTTTGGACATAGAGAAAATATTACACTGCTTGCAGACGACTCACCTTCTTTTTTCCCAAAGGCAGATCTTTCCAAAGAGTCTCCATGGTCACACGGCCCTGCTGAGCCCAGGTATACGCCGAGTCACGACTCAACTGGGGGAAACACAAGAAACGTCATTAGCCACAGGAACAGGAACATACAGAACACACTGAGGCTAACTCATTTCATTAATCAACAAGAGGGGTGCATGATCAAACTGATAATCCAGATTATTTTTGTTTGATTTGTAACAATGATCATGATATTAACCACTGAACTTGGGTATTTTACATTTAAGGATTTGTGGCAGCTGTTGGGATGACATTTATAAAAAGGGAAGTGTGCAGGTGAGGATTCTGTATCTTTTCAAAGCACATTTCTGCTGCACATCAGATGCACTTTTCTTTCTAAAAACTAGGTAACCACCTACGTCAAAGCGCTACATTTAGGTTAGTAGATGATTAGAGAAATTAATCTATAAAATTACTGAGCAAATCGTCACTGAGGAGACTCTATTACACAGTGTAAATAGAGGTGAAAGCTATTTGATCGCCTTCCAACACAAGGTCCAAAAAAAAGAAAAGAAAAAAAAAACAAACCAAAAAAAACAGTGAAATTGTTCTTTAAAAAGGTGCAGACAAGAGACAGATTTATTTTAAAAATGGTCAACACTGAAGCAGCAAAAACTGACCTACCCTTACTTTTAAAGGGGCCAGTGTACTACGTGAGAACTGCTTGTCGGAAAATCCCCTCCACCCGACTCTTTTCCAACAACATCATCCGAAGGTTTCGGTGACTTTCCGAAACTAATGGTCTTACAACAACATCCATTTCACACGGAGATTGGTAGAACTTCCATGTCTAGCTCTTGTGTTTTTTTTAAAAACGGAGAATTTAAGAGAAACACATCTTTTAGGGAGCCTCTGGCTTGCAAAGAAAGGAGGGAGGTTTTCACACCCATAGATTCTGATGCAGTTATTTATTTTACCTTTTAGGGGATCTATGTTTCGACAATGTAAAATAAAAATACTGCATCAGGGTTATGAGTGTGCAACTGGCGCTATATTTCTTTCTTTCTGTTAAATCCTTAAAGTCAGTGGTTTTATTACGAACCTCTGAAATTTCAGAGATATCTCCTAACTTGTAAAAAAAAAAAAGGTTCATCGTCTCGTTTTATCTCGTCAGCACGTTTATTCCCAACCGCACCCTGCCCCGCTCGTCTGTTCCATCCCTGCACGCGTTTTTCGGGCTGAGGTGCGCTTGTGTCAGGGTGTGTCTCTTTATTTCTGTCTCTTTTCTGCATTCGTCAGTGCCTGGCGGGTCCCTGGGTGGAAATACAGTTAATAAAATGCCCCAGACATCAGTGAAAATTAGAAACAAAATTCACAGCCAGGACTTCCTACAGGAAAGCACAACCCTTTCCTCAAAGGAAACGAGTCAGAGATCAAACACACACAAACACTGAAACAACACTAACTGCTGCATGAGACCTGCCTGGAAAGTTTTGATCTACGTGATGTCCGTCAGAGCTGGAGAAATACAATTTTATAGGAAAAGGGTGTGATTTTACTTAGTGGTTTCCTGGTTTAGATAAAGAAGAAAAAAAAAAACACAACCCTCTCCTGAAATGTACTTTTTGATTCACCGCTGCCTAAAGAATATCTACCTACCCAGAGTAGTTTACACCTAAAGGTAAAATAACTCGTTAAGTAGAGCTATGTCACTGTTCCTGTATTTCCGTTCTGGGAGATGCATTAAACAAAAGAGGGGACAACAGATTCTGTGTCAACCTAATGTTTCCACTGAAATCAGACCTGTTAACTACAGGAGCATCGGAAAAGGCAGCTTATGGGTAAATGCAGAGCTGTTGTGTGGTGAGGTGTAAATGCTGTCTTTGAGGCTTTGTTTTTAGCACTGGAACTTCGTGTTTTGGGCAAATGTAACAAAGTGAAACGGTCAAACTAAAAAATAGCTGCAGAGAATGTGATCAGTACAGGCCTTTGAAACCTGGACTAATATTACACAGATTCAGGAAGTCCGTGTAGCTTCACTGTTACATAAAACATGCGAAACATAATTAAAACCTCAAGCAGCAACAAGTAGCGACAATTTGTCAGCTGCAATTATGTAATGTTTAGCAAACAGATCCATAACTTGGCAGCCATTATGTTGTTAAGAGTTGACAGCAGCTAAAAAAGCTGGCAAAAAGCTCGTGGTGATTTCTTTTTCTTGACTCAGAGCCCGAGCTTTTCATTCATTGTTGTTAGTATTTTAACTGGCTGTTGCACAAACCGGTTTGCAAAAAGCTAAATAGAAACTTTTGACTTATTGCCAGCAGCTTTACAGATAAATCCCATTTAGACTTTTGGCCACTTCATGCTTCCTAGATGGATCTGATAGTTGGGGCATGTCAGAAAAAGGAACGAGTAAAAGCAAGTATTTGAAATCCGGCTGCTGAAATTCGAGTGAAACGAGCTGCTGTTCTCACTGACACAGTACAAAAGCAAAGCAACGCCGGCAATTTCAACGCATTTGGTCACATACAGATTAGACTCGTTGCAGCGTTTATCTTATCTCTGATTTAATTTATTTTACTTGTGTATTTGGCAAGGACAGAGATCTCTGATCAAAAGCATAGAGAAATGCAAAATAAGTGCAAGTACTGGTCTGTATGGGGGATGGCACGACGTGAAGGTGAACAAAACGTTCGCCTCGCTCATAGTCCATCAATGTGATTCATCCATGTATTTGTGCTAGTTTAGGGTACAAAGTCGTTCCCCTAATTCATACGAGGTTTGAACACAAAAACACAAACACACCTTTAATAAGGAGGCGGCCTGCTGAGGGTAAAACATGGACGCACTCAGAGCCATGAGTCCAACTGGAAACACCAGGCGCTTTACCCTGGAGCCTGAAAGAGAGAAAGAGACAGTTCAAAGTGAACAAGCTGCTATTTGAAGTGATGTGACCTTTTGTTCCACTCCTCATTTCCTTTACTCCACCTGCATTTTATTGATTTCATAATCAATCTCAAAGACAGACAGACAACAGCTCCAAGGCTGTGTGATATCTTGTGTTTAAGGGGGGACTTTTAAGGGGAAACATATAAAACATAAATAAATAAAACAAACAGCTGTCAGAGGGGGGACATTGAGGTCTTTGGGTTTGGGTGGGGGTTAATTTTATTGTCAGTCCTGCATACTCAAAGTTTGTTACTTTAAAGCAGGATTTTTCACAGTCTGACCCCTATTCTGTGGAGGTTGATAAAGGCACCCTGGCATCTGCAGGAAATTAAACCTCGTTAGCCGTAGAGCCGGCAGATTGAGAGAAACTGGCCACGGGAAAAATATTAAATTATAACACTTCTTTCAAGGTTGAAGGTTGCTTTCATTGTCTCCACAAAGGAGAAAAAATGTCTTGGGTTAAAGGAATTGCTACACAGAAAACAGATATGTCACAAAAAGACTCTAAAATAATAATAATTTAAAAAACAAAGAAACAAACAAAAACAAAAACACACACGAACGGAAAAACTGGCGCCTTCACATGCTCTCTCGTTATCAGCCCGTCTGCCACCTCTGACCTGATTATTCTCTGCGGGGGAATGCAGGTCAGTGACTGTTTGCGTGGGTGCAAGCGCGCACAGGTTACCTTTGGCCAAATAAAGTCCCAGGAAGCCAGAGAAACCCACGACCGCCACACTGGGGTAGAGGTCAGGAGGAGGGTCGCTGAGGAACCGGTACACGTCTGAAAGATCAAATAAAGGCGAGGAAGGAGAGGGAGCGAGTGAAGACGACTGACAGGCTGTGAAATATCTGATTACAGCGGTGGGCTCACGTAATGTATTTGGCAGCCTTGAACTTTTTACTGAATTTTTGCTCACCAGATTTTGGTGCGTGGACCTTATTCTGGCCAATTTCGGTTGAGCGACAAGTTAAACTACATTATCTGCTACTTCAGCAAGCCCTCGTGATTATTCTCACATCATGCATTGCACTGGCTGCACTGACTGAAGTCAGAAATGCGTTTTCCCACCTGTGGCTGTCGTTATTGATGCGATGATGTGGGGCTCCACAGTCCTGTACACTTGCTGTGGTCCAAAGATCAGCAGCAGGGACAAATAGCGACAGAAACAGACAGAAGAGCAGGTTACATTAATCTGATAACCAGTTTTATCTGGACGCTGGAGCCGCGTGCACTGAGCTACTAAAAATGTGGAATACAACGGCTTTTTAATACATTTATTCTGGCTCCTATATCTTTATGTAGCACTTTCATGTCACAAATAATTGTTTGTACTTTCAGCAAAACAGTTTGCAGAATCTGTTCACGTGGCCGAAAGCCTCGGATTTTAGATTTTAGGTTAAATCTTTAGTTGAACTGACATTTTTAACACCTGAAATGTCACATGGATGGGCAGCAGATGAGTCAAAAAAAAAAAAAAAATCAGTCACAGCTTAATGACTAAAACTCAGATTATTAATGACCAGCTGAAACCAAGTAACACGTATGATCCTTTTTAGACTGTATTGATCCATTTAAAATATTTTATGTACTTCAATCATAAAGACAAATCAGATGTGGAGCACAGAGACAAAAGAGGAATCAAAGGCGCAATCAGTCGTCCATATTGTATGTAAGCAAACAGCATCAAGGGAAAAAAGCAGTATTGGTACCTGCTACCACTTCCAAATTGACTAACAGGTCTTTACAGTGGCCACTTTATTAGGTACACCTGTACAATCTATTGCAATGCAATACAACGGTCCTGCCATAAATACTAGCTTTAAGAAGCTCGTGTTTTTGGTGCCATTGTCAGAAACAGGTAAATTATATGTTCATTGTTGAGGTTAAAAGTGGTTTTGCACTGGGCGACATTATACTGAAAGTTGTCTCTAATTTTTTTGTCTTCCCCATTTACATACACGAGGGAGGAAGTATTTCAGACACAACTCCGAATTAAATGCAGTCCAGTACAACACCACCACCACAATATGACCTCAGGGGTAAAACATATAATAAACTGAACATTACAGGCATCATTAAAGGAAACTTTACGATGGAATAGTTGTATTTGATTGCATTAAATTGTACAGGTGTTCTTAATAAAGTGGCCACTGAATGTAAATTCAACTTATTACAGTATTTCAATGCTCAGTTTGTAGTAGGAACATTGAGCTATATTTACATCTCGCTATATTATGCAGCAAAGTAAAGCACAAAATGCTTGTTTTTTTATGTACATACATACATATACATACATATACATACATTCATATGTATATACATGTATATACATACATTCATATGTATATACATGTATATACATTCATATACATATACATGTATATACATTATATACATTCATATGTATATACATTCATATACATTCATATACATATACATGTATATACATTCATATACATACACATTTTTTTATTTTTTATTTTTTTTCTTAAAAACAGGCAACCCACCTCAACTTTCTCCATTGCAGCTTGGCTGGTTTGCTGCAAAAAACAAGGCAACAAAATCAACTTTAAGTTAAATTATTTACACAGCATTTAACGACTCAACAGTCAACCACATTACAAAATAAAACTGGGTTAGTTTTGACCTCCAGCATTTGGTCTTCTGAGAACAGATGGAAAAATACATATTATTTCCTTGGTTAGAGTTCAGTATTAAAAATAGTCCATGCTTTCCTGTGAATACAGTTGCATCCTGAAAGTCTAGGAAAAAAAAGCACAACTGAACGGAAACTGAACCCAAACAGATCTGATACAAGCTTCAGCTGATAAATCCTCTCTTTGCATGAAAAAGTCACACCAAACTGCATGCAAAAGATTTGAGCTTTTTGAAATTCGAACGAGAACCGCAACGATTAGGCGATTAATCATTTGAAAGAAAATTAAATCAAATCAAATAATCGTTTGTCATTTTCTGAGCACATATGCCAAACATTTGCTGTTTCCAGCTTCTCACATGTGAGGATTTGGTGCTTTTCGTTGACGTACACGAAGCTCGGCATTGTAAGTTGTTATCTAATGTTATATCCGCTGCATCGTCTCCATCTACAGGTCCATCTCCTTCCAGCTCGCAGCCATAATCCCTGTAATCGTTGGCAGACTTTTTTTTTTAGCTTGTTGACAAAGTTTAAAAGCGCATTCATGTGTTCGCTTCGTCACAGTATTTGTGTGGACTATGAAGCAGAATGACGAGAGGAAGGACATTTGTTCCCTGCCTCTCTCCTTAAGGCAGCATTTCTCCCCCAGACTTGATGCAGTTTTCTCAGGGTATTCATGTTTGCTGGGAGGACGCTAAAGTCAGGATACAAAAGTCTCTGTGTGCGGTGAACAACACAGATTACATGAAATACTGTAACGTGATTGACTGCAGCCTTACTCTGCAAGATGCTCTGCTAGTTTTAGGTGAGTATAGGGTAAATCCCCCTTCGCAGAGGTGGGTATATGCTGTATACCTGCATGTACGCGCCACTACACCTCTTATCTCCACCTTAAACTTCAACATGCAGGTCGTAGGAATTCTAAAAAAGAAGACTTTCCGGCATAGCACAGACCCATAAAAATCTAACACAACAATTAGAGGGAAGGTGGCACGGCACTGCACGGCATCAGACGCTGACATACCTGACACTGGTTCGTGTACGGCTCTGCCCATTTCCTCAGTGATGCAATGCTTTCCTCCAATGGCCCGGCCTCTGGCTCCACGCACAGAGGCTCTGCCTCAGGTCTCGTGTATAAAGACGGCAGCTAAAAAAAAAAAAATCCAACAAGGAGGTGAGTATCGGTGTTAGTGTGCGGTCACACTAGCCTGTGTTCCTTTGAAACTATCCCCACACTGCACTGAAAAAGTCTGACGTAGGTAGTAAATAAATACAGAGCAGTGTGATCCAAGACTTTACAGTTTAGGAGAGTGGTACATGTTGCTTGGAGTCTGGACTTTTTCTCTTTCTTTCAATCTTCAGCGGAGTGATAAAGTAAAGGAAAAACTTGAATTAATGAGTGTATAAACATAAAAAAAGTGCACAATAGGTCACTGAATGCTTTGCTGAGTATAAAAATGATGTGAATCATATGCTACGGCTTTCACCTGCACCACGTCTCTACGTAACTGAACACCTGCAGGTGATCTCTCCACCGAAAACACCAAATGGGGGAATATCTTTTGGAAGAATGACGGAGGTGGAGAAATGGAGAGATTTCTCCCTTTCTGTCTGTAAGAGCTGTAAAATACCAATACCACAATGAGGAAACAGAAGGAATAGCAGACTCCGCAATGGACTTCTGACTAGCACAAGAGAAGCCGGTCACTCACACGCAACCATTTTAATTTGAAAGCCCTGGGGAATATGGGCAGGGGCAGCAGGATACGTGACCTCGAGAGTTTAAAACAAGCTTCTGTCTGATAAGAGAAATCTAAACAGGGATATCTGAAATGGATCAAAACTGGACTGTAGTTCTGTACGTGTGTATTAGATTAACCAGGTTTCATGTCGACATCATCACATCCCAAAGAGGATTTAAAACAAAACTCATAAAACACTTGAAAATCAAAACAACATATTAAGGACAGTTACGGGGGGGGGGGTTTGGGGGGTTGATAGTGGGGGAACAAATTTTGTCACGACCTAGATGTACCGCCCCCCTCAGTCGGTTTTAGTTACCCATTAACCCACCTCATCAAGGCTCAGGACCGGCTGCGTGCTCCTCCTCTTCCCCTCCGCGGCCGCAGCCAGCACGGAGCCGCTCAGCAGGCCCGTCAGCCCCGGAGCTGCGGCGCACAGCGACACCTGGCGGCAGAGCGCGAAAAAAAATCCGGTTAGTGACGCTGGAGAACCGCAAGTACAGCGCCGAGAGAGCCCGTGGCGTCCGGTAAAGCAGTGTAATTCAGACAGCGACACTCACCACTAGAGGATAAATAAAACACACTTAACGTCCCGTTCTCTTAACGAAGGAGAAGCCCGTTCAACCGACCCGTTAGCGACAGCAGCTAGCTACATGCTAACCGTAGCTATTGGCTCTTTTTTCTCTTTTAAGCAACGTTTGATTCACTATTCCTTGTCATGTTTCACCGCGTAACGCTGCGAGACACGACGGCCACTCGGTTAGAAGTAAATAACGTTTAAGGCGGCAAAAAAGGCGGAAATTTTTAAGGAGGAGTAGTTACCAGTTTCACATAGGACATGTTCACCCAGGAGACTTCGGCTTTTCCACGGCGCATGCGTGTTGTGTCGTCCGTTGTCAACGGCTGCGTGAGCAAGAAAGTTGTGAAGTGTCGAGTAGGAATATGTAAAAAAAATAAAAGTAATCGAATAAAGAAATAAATTAACTGCATTAAAAAAATTCTCTACGTCCTCGGGAAAGAAATGGTGGCACCTGAATTTTAGCGAGAGTCTTTAGTTGATATATTATTTATTCACTAATGTTTTATAGATCCGTTTTATCCCGTGAGAAGAGCAACTTCTGGGTTGCCAGGTTGGGAAGATGCCCTTCTGGCCGGTGTTTCTTCCAGGACGTGACCCGGACACCGTAGAGCCAATCTTCTGTAGTATTTTTTTTCACTTTATATCCCAACACTGGTATAAACCAGATCACGGATGCAGTTAAAATGTCTGATGCAAAAATGTTTTAAAAATTGAGTCTTGCCATAGGCCGGTTCTAACCGTTGGTTTGCAGTATTGCTCACAATTTTAGAATCAAACAAGAGATGTTAAAGACAAATTTGGACAAACGTATATTATATTATGGTATATCTCACCATCAAACAGCTACAGAGCATCTGGACCCAAATACATTCATTAACAAAGACTTCCTTTATTATTAGTTTACTATGCTTTATAGTAGCAGACACAACTTATTATAAATGTATTACTGCCTGAGAGAGGGAATAAACACTAGCCAAAGGGAAAGATGCTCATAGTAATGGTTTATGACTGATCTATAACGTATCTGTCAATGACCTTTGATCTTCCGCTTTGAAGCAAACATGGAGGAGAAATCCCGGAGGTGCTCAGGGGGAAAAAAAAAAAATGGAAATTTGAACATCTACCATTACACGACAACTGGGAAAACTCATCTGCTGAAGAAGATCGTGATCAAAAGCTCCAGAAGTTACTAAAGGGGCCTCCTGGTGGAGGCGTTGTTATCTCGACACATAGAATATAAACTATTAATAAACTATTTCCATCATTTAAACCATGAGCTACGACATTTTCATACGAGGTGCCTGTGTAATTAGGCAATTAGTAATTAGTCGTTTTAATGCTTTTTTTTTAAATAGGGGAAATTAGAAGTTGTTAATTCATTACTGCAAAATTAATGCGACACATATTCATTCTTAACCTCTGGAATTTGATGTAAGAAAAAAAAAAACAAAAAAAAAACAGATTAAATTGATCCGGGGGGGGCAATGATAGTAGAAAAATAGGGTGATGAATTTTTCAATCAACATTTTGATTGGTCTTGAAAAAAATCCTTTGACAAATAGCAGACGACAGATTATTAAGTCACAAGCAGCCATAAGAAGATTCAGAAACACACAGACGGATATTACAAAAAAGCACTCAGAAAATCAGCTGAAAGTCGACCAATATGAACATTTATTTCTGGAAAGAAGTTACAAATCGTTTCCAAAGAGTTTCTACTCAGATTATAAGATAACGTAATCTGATTTTTTTCTTCCTTTTTCGGATACAGTCGTTGTAGCAAGGTTTTTTTTGTTGTTTTTTTTAATCCTCTATTCTGTTTTCCTACTGACAGACTGAAGACTGGTGGACTAAAGGATGCTGCGCTATGACTGAATGTGCCTCAACTCAGGACAGTAGTTCTTTTAATCGGTTAAACGTTTTCTTCTTTAAACAGCAACATGACAGGAGGAGGAGCAGCGAGAGGACTGCAGAGTGGCGGACGTGATGTCCATGCGATCAGCTGCAGGGTACGGTGACACGTAAGAAAACGTAAAAGGTATGCGGAGTGAACGAGGCTTGTTTCCAAACCGGACAGTGTGATCATTTTGTGTGTTCAGCACATGTGATTTATCTATTTTCATGGTTGTGGAGGTGTTAAAAAAAAAAAAGAAAAAGAAGTCCCAAGGAAAAAAAACAAGTGCAAAAATGGGAAAGTACCACGTGAAGAGTGGGAGGTACAATGCTGTGGACATTAAAAAGAAAAGAATGTGAAGTGTTTTGAACCTGAATCTTGACAATAAATTAAAAAAAAGTTTTGAAATCTGGGGAGAATACACCAGGCGTTGAAGATCTCCCCCTAAAAGACAAACCCACGGTGCACTGCTTCGACACTGTAGAGCTACGGCTCAGGACTTGAGAGGTTTGTGCGTGGACAACCGGGACAACGTCGATACAAAGAATCATGAATTAAAGGATGATACCAGAGTGTTTTCAAACCAGGATGAAACTCAAGTCTGATCCCTTTAAAAACATGCCACCTACCAAGAAGTTTGCATTTTAGAAAAATGATGAAAAACCTGTAAATTTAACATCCAGTGAATGATCATTTGCATACAGGAAAATATAAAGATGCTGGAGACTGTAATGAATGGACTGTAACTCTAAATGTCCCCCCTATTCTGCATTAAAATGTACCTGTTCATGTGTTAAAACAGAACTAAATTTTCAAATATTTCCCCTATAGGCCCATTTTATTAACCCTTCTTCTAGGGAATGTGGTCACTTCACACTGGAGGAAATCCATTCATTAGCCACATGCAGTGCTGCTGGGGTGGAAACGGACAGACGGCTGAGGATGAGACAAGGAAAGAAGACAGGGTACAATCTGAAAACAACACGATTCACAATGAAATTCTCGTCATAATAAATAACCCTAGTACTGTTACTGCATAGCTCGGTGAGAAGCAATACTTCAGAAAATAAATAGCTTACACACATGGCTGACAGACAGAACTGCATCAGTATGTGCTCTAGCCCTTTTCACAGTTGGCTCATTAAAAAAAAAAACAAAAAAACAAAAACAAATAATAATCATAAAGAAAAATAAATATCCAGAAAGGACAAGGTCCAAAACATGGGAGCTGCTCATCCAGCAGGGCTTGCTGGGCTGCATGATCGAGGCGCTGGATTGCTTGGATGTGAAAGCTATGGCAACAGAAATTTTGCATCTGCTGAATAAACGCCTCTCATATGGCTGAGTTCGCTCCAGGTGATATTTCAGTGTCTGAAATTAACACAGCCGACTGCCAAAAACGCTGGTAAAACTCAGCTTTGGCGGACAAAGATCATCTGAAAACACTGGCTGGTAATTCTCTGAGTCATTCACAGCTGAAATAGCAGCCCTGGTTCCACTGAGCTCTGCTGGTTGTGTGGGAAGCTTAAATTCAAACACACAGAACATGGTTTTGCACGCGACAAACACGAAACGTGTAGATTAGTTACCGGGTAAAGAGACGAACCGTGGGCCTCATGCAAGAACCGCTCGTATGCACGGATCTGATCTTGACCGGCACGTACGAGGACGCTTAAGAGGATTTTTGGCAATTTCACGGAGAATTTTCTGTTGTCATACGAGCCGTGTGCGTACGGTCCACCTTTCTCCACAGGCAAAAGTACCGCAAAATGAATGTTCTATTCAACGTATTGTCATCAGCATCACGGTTAACCAATTTACTGAGAGGTTTTGGGGGTGTTTTTTTTGGCATACTTCAGCACAGAAACGTATACATGTCAGTAGCTGTTGGAAAATTCTCTCATTCCTATGCAGGTTTTTCTTGTCTTTTTCTTGTTTTTTGTCATCCTCTGTTGCACCCGACAGTTCAACATCCCCTACTTCAGGCCGTAATATCGTCTTTTCCAACACCTCTGTGACCGTCACATCCCCCTTGACCGCCTCTCACATTAGTCGTGGACCGCTCTGCTTTAGAAAGACGACGTTTAGCTTCTAGCCTCGTGTTAGATCATCAGCTCTGCTCTGATAACAGGTTGCTTACATCTGTACCATTAATACTCTCCAATTGTCTTGATTCCTCTAGTTTCACCGTATTGACACCAGCACACGGAGCTGATCAATTAGTTTCAAATCTTGCAGAAGAAAGTAAGAGAGGCTTAACTCAGGAATACGAAATTGTTCTTCCGTGCGGCCTGGTGTTTCTTAAGTATTTTAACTAGCTGCATATTTTGACGGTGGGCACACGTTAAGTTCACCTGGACACGTCAGCCAGAAGGTTAATTTCAGACACTGCTAAATGTCTCCAGTTGTAATACTACAGCTGCTTGGAAGTTTAGCTGGCAAACTGTGCATTTACACCCAATGAGAACCGATAAAGTGCTGGGAATGTAGATGAGAGTAAGTAAAGCACTGCCAGTGACTAGACAGATACGGGACTGCTCCGAGACAAAGAGCTCTCTTTCCTGAGCACGTTTGCCTCTGCGGTGTACACGTTCGTTTCACTATTATCCTACGACACCGTCACCATCACCGGATGAGGAACGAGCCTTCGTGTACCATGTAGTTTTGTGTTTTTTAGCCTCAATCTTGCATTCAACTCTCTCTCTCATCGGCACACACAAATATGAAGGGGTGTGTGTGTGTGTGTGTGTGTCGGGGGGGGGAGTGTTACAGAAAGACACGGTGATGTTACATGAACATGAGCACAGTGTAGTGGATATCTGGGAGTAAAGAGCAGAATTAGGACTAAAAAGCTGGAACGCACTGGAAGCGAAACCTGAATTAATCGATTTGCAATCCGACAGATCACAGCTGGTAGCGGAGTGAAGCAGCAGCAGCATCTGTAACAACATGGTCATAGTATCTGTTTAATGGTCTCCTTTCTCTACGGTCTGCTTCGTACAGTATATTTGGAGACAGGCTATAAAATGAACTACACTACAGTATATAGTGTTATATTTTGTTTAAATACCTCATTTTATGCTTTAACTTGCTGTTATATATCTTATAGGGCATTTTTTTTGATTGTTCGAAATAGCCGCAGTCACGTCTTGGCTTTCACTAACCTATTTCTAAACAAGAACAACTTGATTAAAGATATACAGGATGTGTGTTTGCCTTTAAATAGGTCGATGGCTGCTATGGAATCTCAGGAAGCAGGCGGAGGAACCTAATTCAAATGAGATTGGTGATACCGGTTTGTTTGACTGGCGAAATTAAAGAAATACAGGTTCCCCCCTCGGTAAAGGGACGAATCTGACGCTTCCAGTGCGTTTCTGCAGTAAGCCTGACTGGACAGCCTAAATACAGCAGGTGAGTAGTAGAATAGGAAACTGACCACAGTCCAAACATAAACCAGCAGAATCAAACCTTTTTTTCTCCCCACAAGTATTTTTCCTTAATTTTCTGAGAAAGCTAATTCTGAAAATGTTCAAGCTGACTGTTAACATGTGACGTCTCACCACGCCACGCTTCGACTGCCTTCATTAAGAAGAGCAAATCTATGGCCCCAGCCATCTTTTCCTTACCTTGGGTAAGTGCTGGTCTCTAATTTAAAAGCCTGCACATCAGTAGAGTGTCCCACCTGTAAACACCTGATCTCCCAGCGGGAGACTTCAGTCCTTGAACAGTGCATTCCCAGTTCTATAAAAGGAGGCTTGTTGTGGAGCAGACCTCAGCTGCAGCGTCTGACGTGCTCTAACACGTACTCTGGGAAATGCAGACTGCACACCTGCAGACCGTCCAGTTTGCAAGGCATCCTGGGATACTCGTCCTCCTTCCACTTGTTCTCATCAGGGTCGAAGGTGAGGATGGAGTCACTGTAGTGGCCGTTGTAACACAGGCCGCCCAGCACCATGATCTGCCTGTCCAATACTGCCACCCCGTGGCCGCTGCGCCCAATGGGCATGGAGGCGAGGATGGTCCACTCGTCAGTCTCTGGGTCGTACACCTCCGTGGACGGGCAGCCCTGCGACTCGAAGGAGGCCCGCAGGATCACGCACACCCCTCCGAACACGTACAGCTTCCCGTTGTGGGAGATCATCTTGTGGAAGCAACGGGCGTAGTTCATTTTGGATTTGTTCTCCCAGCAGCTGGCGTGAGTGCCGGGCAGCAGCGGGCCTCGGCCGGCACGTGTCCTGTGTGCGTCTGAGCCCCCCGAGCTCCCTCCTCCTCCCCCCCCGCCTCCCGCTTCCCGTCCCGGATCGAACACACACACCTGTTTGGAGGTGGAGGACGAGGTGATACCACCAGTGATGTACAGTTTACCATTGAGGACTGTTCCCTCGTGACCGTACTTATTTACAGGGTAGGGGTCCACAAACTCCCAGCGGTCCTCTGTGATGTCGTAGCGCTCCGTGGAGTAGAAGGTCTCATCTCGCGTGCGGCCCGCCACGGCATAAATAAATTTCCCGATGACGCCCACGGCAAACTCCGACCTGCAAACAACAAGCATCGGTAAATGAGTATTTCATTAAAAGAATGTGGGCTGCGAGGCTGTGAGCATCTGCAAAATCACCTTGAAATGAACACAACGTGACAACACAGCAAGAAAAATAATACCGCGCTGCTCAAAAAATGCAGTGCGGCAAACATCCGGGGCTCTGGGCTCCTCTAACCTGGGAACGGACATGTCAGCCATGCGTAGCCAGGAGTTCTGCCGCGGGTCGTAGCGGTAGACTTTGGAGGAGGCGTGAAACTCCCCATCGGGCCCCAGCTCCTCTCCGCCCAACAGGAAGGCAAAGTTGTTGACAATAGCCAGGCAGTCAGGTCGCAGCGGCACCTGAGGTCCCTCCAGCTCCCACCACACCTGAGCCATTAAAACACAGGTTACTGAACCCCAGACAGACACGGATTTCAGATCAGATTATATAAACAGACTACACTGAGGTATCAGGGTTGTGCTGCATAACGAGCGGAGGGAAACTTTTTGAAACGCCACTGTTCTTAGTGTTTTAAAACTAAACTCATTTTGTGTTTTTAGCCCAAATGACCCTGGAGAGTGCATGAGCTTAGAGGACTAACTGCTGGTGAAGCTTCATTCATCCAGAGGATCTAACCTGGGGATTACTGAATTTACTGAAACCAAAAACGACTGCCGTCAGTCAAAACATGCCCCTCCCGGACGGAAAAACAAGCAGACACCTTGGGGCGCTGCAGCAGCAGGATCTTGCTGTTGACCATACTGTGACCAATCATTCCCCTGAAGACGGCGGTCTGGGGGCGGACGGAGCGGATGCGGTTGGAGCGCGTCTCCACCAGAGGTTGCTGGTTGACATCATGGAAGTAGCTGAGCGCCTGGTCCACCTCCTGCCTCAGCTGTCTGGAGTAACGGTAAAACTCTGACGTCTTCACCTGGGGAGGGAGAAGAGGACGGAGGACAGATGCTAGCGACCACCCAGGTCCTCTCCTGTCAGGAAAATGAACCGAGTCCGCCACACGCAATACTACCCTCAGCTGCCCACATCAGCACTCACCTTCTCAAAGATATTGGCAGGCGTCATGAGGCAGAAGCGGATGGACTGCACGATGGTGTCCGTGTGCCTCCAGCGCCGCCGGTCGTGCCGCAGCCACGCCTGAACGGCTTCGTACAGCTCGATTTCTGGGAAGCGACTCAGAGCATCGCTGTTCAGGTACGCCTGGTTCGGAGGCAAACGGAAGAAGAGTGCAAACTTGATCACTTTTTTCCATCAATTTTTATGTGATTTTATATCACGATCGATGTAAAATCACATAAAAACGACAAAGTGAGTAGAGAAACCACAGGTTTGAAACCTCAGCTGATAAGCAATGGACCTGTAAGCAACTATATAACCTACATATGTCACTACTTCCTTTTTTTCCAGTTAAGACTTCAGTGTACTTCGAAACCACCTAACACATGTGGACAGTTTTTAAATTTGGATTGTCAGTTTCAAAAAAATATTTAAATAAAGTAGAAATTGTCGCACGGTGACGTAACTAGAGCAATATTAGCTTATTGCAGATATATTTTTATTTGTGTGTGTCAGCTGAAAAAATAACAAGAAAATTCTAGCTTTGAGGGAATTTAGAGACGGTGTCACGTCGTGATTTTTTCTGCCACTGAGCTCTGATGAGTTGAGTTTTACAATGTGAAAGGTTCCACTCAGGATGTAATTCTTCAAAGAATTACTACCAGGCAATTTATTGTAATCAGATTTGTTTTTTTAACTACTAAATATCACTATATAGGTAACCATTTGGCTGTAGACAGAACATACTAAAGCAAAGATAAGCCAATCTGCTTATCTTTGCCAAACTACAGAAACATCCACAAAGTGTTAGTATTTATAGTTCGGGTCTGCTCTAAGTAATTCGTTGCCTTAAGTGTACGGACGACCAAACCTGCAGTCTCTCGAGGCTGAGGTAGGACAGGAAGTCGGGTCGGCTCATGAGGGGGACAAAGTTGTCGAGCAGGAAGTTGTCGAGCTGCTCCTGGACGCCCTCCACGCCCACGCTGAAGTCCTCCAGGAGACGCATGACCTCGGCGCAGTTCTCCAGGCAGATCTTGGCCAGCAGGAAGGAGCAGCAGAACTCCACCGCCTCCGTCAGCTGGACGTACATGGCCGCCTGCCGGGACAGGAGGAGGAAACAGCGAAGGAACATTTTAGAGCGTGCTGTGATGGTGAAGAAGCACAATTATGTTAAGTGAACCAGCACGAAACCACCTTTCTTGTGTGCTACCTGCAGGATTTCTTGGACAGTGGGCATGCTGAGTTCCAGCGAGCCGTAGTACATGAATCGGAGGATGTGGCCGAACCCAGCAGCTGTCAGCCCCTTCATGTGGATCTTGTCCTGGTCCCTCTCCCTCATGTCTGCTGTGAACATGACCCGGAAGTAGTCGCTCTGGGTGGCCAGAAGCGCCTTGTGGGCCTGCAGGAGGATGGACACGTCGGACGGACACGCATTTACATAAAGGACCGGGCAGCAATGTTGCGCTGAGGTCACAAGTTTTCTAGTCATGTAAACAAACTCCACACCGTTTGCTGCATGGATATCTCCCAGAACTTCAGCCACAGAAAAGTTGTAACAACTCATAAAAGTTGTAACAGAAAAAATTTTAAAAATACAAACTCACCAGATGGTAGAAAATATTCTTAGTGAATTACAAGCTTGGAAAAAAAACACTACGTCGGGCAGCTCTAAAGTAAACAAAAAAAACAGAACTGATTTATTCAAATAGAGGAAGGACTTCAGCGGAAGTGACGTCTCTGTGTAGGAATAAAAGATGTTTTTTGTTGCTTTAGCAGCTGCCATCAAAATTAAAACACGTCCAACAACTCTTCGTTCTCAGCTCTCTTGCCATCATCAGGGCGGTGTCTGATCGGACCTGTGGCTGAAGCGTCCAGGTTCCCTGGAGATATCCATCCAGGATGGTGATTCGTAATATAGAGGCCCGGACCAGGGCTGTAACGCGCCGTGCATTTAAAGCAACACGCGTCTGTGTGTGTCCTCAGCTTTTATTTGTGTGTACCTGGAAGTGGTGCTCCTCTATCAACAGCGTGACATCCAGCAGCAGACGCTCCTCGTACAGCGCCCGGAAGCCCGACGACACGCTCCCGTCGTGCACCTGGGACAGGTACACCTCCACATCCGCCCCCGACATAACACACCTGAAGGCATGAAGGACAGGAAGGAGCAGGACAAAGGGGAGGGAGACAGGTTAAGGTGTCACAATAGATCTATAAAGGTCACAGCGCTGAACTTGGCTACAGCTGTCTAGTGCAGGGATGAACTAGTATTAACAGCTTCACAAAAATCAATTCAGCCGATACAAAGATGTGGGTCTCTCCCACAGGAAAAGATTATGTTTGTATGAGTGCTGCTGAAAACAGTAAGTCTGGGACTGGAAGGGCATTCAGTAGGACACTCAGCATTAAAAGCTCAGCACTTCAGCTGCTGCATCCTAACAAGCTGTTACTCTTTCACCGCCAAACGTACTGTGTGTGAGTCTTTGATGACACACTGGGGAAATATCCCACTCCACTGCAACACAGTCGGGTTAGTGGGAAATAAGAAGAAATGAAATCCTTTAAAAAAAACAAACATCCAGAATATCATTAATCCAAACTCTTCAGCATGAAAATACACGGCTACACACACACACACACAGAAAAAATAGGTGACACCATAAACACACACTCAAAATTTCTATTTGATTTTACCCAGCTTTGGCACACAAGAAAGACTAGAAACATAAACACACATCATCTGCACACCTACACAAACTCAGTCGTTCATTAAAAATGCAAATAAAACAAACACGCACACAGCACACTCACCTCTGATTGGCCACGGGCATGTCAGAGGGGGTTGTCCGAGCCAATCAGAGGACAGTGCCCCTTGTGTCCAGTAGATGCTAACAAAGTCCCTTTTCTGAGCGTCAATCACCTGGACGACAAAGCCAACACAACCGCCACATTAAAGCATGAAGGTCTGCAGGGCCAAACTGCAATTAAAAAGCCACACAAGGACTTCTGCGCATGGCGCACATCTCCCCTCGGGGCCAGAAGTATGCGGACACCCGAACATTCCACAAACACGACTTAAACATTTCATGTCCACATACTTTTGGCCACACTGTGTACGTCAACAGAGGCAATTTGTTCACCTGTCGAATCTGTGCAAAAAAATAATCAGTGCAGGGAAATTCATAATGGTTACGTTCCTGGTCTCAGTATGAAAATTAATATTATGATATTAATGTGAGAAGCAGCACTAATGAGTTTAGGGTTAAAGGATTATTCCAGTTTATTACAACCTTGGGTCTTGGAATTGGCTTGGTTTTGTCCATCATTTCTCTCTGTAATAACAACATTGTGCTGGACATCTGGGATCTGAGAATGCACCAACGTCCCCAATATGGATGCGACGTTATTTTTTGATTAATGAAGTCATCGTTTAGCCAGTGAGATGTCAAAAAATTGTGGAAAACAGACAGACGTGCAGCTTCAACTTTGACCTCCCGCAATTACCAAAGTTGTGTGTTTACAGTCTGCATGTTCAATGAGGGACTATTAGCAACATTTCCGGTGCACTCACCATCAGTTTTACCTTTTAAATAAAGAGGTTTTGATAGTCTAGATAACCTGTTGTCTTGTCTCATCATCCATTTTTGACCTTTTGGACTTTTCTTTTTCTTCTTTAGTAATTTCTTTTTGAGCACTGGGTTCCTAGAGATCAACAATTACTTTAAAAAGGTGCGATGTTATCACAACTGACCGAAACGACTCCCAAGACTACGAAAATATGTCTCAAGTTGTGACAAACCGGAATCATCCTTTAAACCAACGACCAAGTGAAACAAACACAGAAATACTTCCACATGAACATTTCAGCAGGACACGAAACGGAATGTGAGGCCATTGAATTTCAGACACATGAAGTTAAATGTCTCAACTTTTCTGCAGAAACATAGGAGCGGGCAGAGAGGTGGGTCAAACTCGAGCCCAACTGCAAATGTAGGTACTATAGTGGATAAGATACACACACAAAAAAAAAACTCTAACAAGTACTTTTACTGGTGACAATAAAAAGAAAACGCTGTATTGACCCTCATCCCTGAGCACGAAGGTGATGCTCAGCAGTACAACATTTGCCATGGAGGTGACAGGGATTCAGTGTCCTGCCAAAGGTGACCGTGCCGACAAAGGGTTCTAACCTCTAACAATTCGTCTAATACAGGGGGCTTAAACGAAGCAAACTGTGTGAGGGAGAGGGGATGGATGGGGGAGAAAGGAGGATGGTGGAGTTTGTTTTTGGAGTTTAGGTCTAAGATGCCATGATTCAGAGTGGAAAATCGTACCTTTTGGAGCCCGGGCGAACAATCACAGGCTTTGACGGCTGAGCGCTAAGGGGCCGCTCGCATTTCCTGTGTTTATGTTTCCCTGGTTCTAACAGAGGAGACAAGAAAAAGACCCATAAGACAGCGGAGGACGAGCAGGGAGCACGGCAAGACCAAGAATATCATAGCAGCTGCAAATCATACAGGCAGGACAGTCTTTGACGATATAAACCTCATATTCGGCTGGATACACTTTCCCAACTATCCTATTCCTCTGTAGGGCTGCAAGTAGCGATTGTCACTGGGGACAAATTTATAAACGCATGCAACTATTTTCCACTAAAAGTTGCAAGGGGCCAAAATTTGGTTATTTTTAGGGCTGCAGCTAAACTCTCGTCTTAATATCGAGCAACGTGCAGGTTATTTTCTCAATTCAACTGATAAATAAATAATTGCTTGTTTCGTCTGACCACTAGCCCGCAACTTAATCCGCTAACTGTTTAAGTTCGGGATGTTTTTCTTTGATCAGCAGCCACACAACGGGAACTTTTCAAGTTTCAGATGAAACGCGGAGAAGCAGGTGATCAGTTCTTCGCATCCGTCGGTCTGTACCCAGCAATTTGTCAGGTACCTTTTCCACGGACAACTGACTACGGTTGTGCATGGATTACTAAGACATCAGCCGGTCATCTGGCCATTTCAGCAATAAGCCACGATGATGCTGAATGTTAAAGGATAAATGTGGAGGTTCAGTTGCTAAGTACCACGACAGAGGTTGAACCTCAAGTTTCAGGGACGACTGCTCGGTGTAGACAGGGTATCTATAACTGGAAACGGTGCTCTGTCATTCGGGGAAATCCCGGTGTAGTTTCCCATAACTGTGTCTCATAGCCTCTGACTGACCTGACCTGGATTCGCCCCTTGGTGAGAGAGAAGAACAACAGGTTGACAGTTTGCGCAGAGTCCATCGCTTCGCTCAGCCTGGCGAGCAGCCGCGTTAACTTGGAGTATACCAAGTACTCACGAAAGGGACAGTCGTTCGGGCTAGGTGGCTCGTCGCGGGTTGATTTTTCTGTGTGTTTTTTGTGTCATTACATCACAGTGAGGGATAAGCCTCGGGCGGGCAGAGTAGCGGCGGAGACAAAGCAAAGACGGGGCGCGCTGAACTACATGTACACCGATGTGGGCAGCAAAAGAGCGGGCTAGGGGGAAAAAAAGCCTGCCCGAGCTGCACCTGTCGGTTCTCGCTGCCGCGGCAGGGAGAGCCGTGCTACAGAGACCTCGAGCGCTAAGATTACTGCCCCAAAACAAAGGCTAACGCGAAACCTAACGGTCCACATCCAGCTCCGGTGTCCGGAGATGAAGGCGACTTTACGAGCTGCTAGCCGACGTCAATCGCGTCGGAGGAGATGCGCGAGAAAGGCAGATATTCTGTTCTGACGCTAGCCACCCGACTGGCCAAACTAGCTGTCACGATTCTCGGCTGTGGTGACAGGAGCTACGGGGGGATCCGACACTGCTCGACCCGGAGAGCAGCATTAGCCTAGCCGCTGAATCCAGCCGTCTCACCTCGGCGGTGCGAATCCCCACAACCCCTCTTCGACCAGGCAGCTCTGGCTCCTTCGGACATGAAGTTGCGGGTTCGATTCCGGGATCAAGAAAGCTGACGGCAGCAGCGCACTGCCATATTATTATCGTCCATCTGCCAGACAGAGAGGACCCCCCCCACCCCCCTAACTCGGCTGTGATTTAAACGGGTAGCAAGCCACAGCAGTACACAGGCTTTGCGGACGCCATTTTCTGTGCTGGCGTCATTTCCCTTCTGGGCGGAACTGAAGGGCGTTGTGTGGTCCAGCAAAGATATTATATACGAGAGATGTCTCACTCCCCTCTGTGTTACAGCTTCACGACTCCGCAAACGTGCTGTGCACAACGTCTCGCTTGACTCGCAAAAGCACGTCGCCGTTCGGCTAAAACCTTCGACCACGGAAGGATGACCAAAGGGGCCTGGGGGGTGTGCTGAGGTGCCTGTTCACATTTCTAGTGAGAGAGACAATGTGACGGCCACCAAGAGATGCAAAACGACAACGAAAAGACACAAAACGGCTACAAAGATACACAACACGACTACAAACAGCTGCAGAATGACTACAAAGAGACAGGAAGCAACCACAAAGAGGCACACAACTACAAAGAGATGCAAAAAGACTCAAACAGCTACAAACATACACAATGCAACTACAAAGAGATGAAAAATGATAACAAAGAGACAGAAAACAACCACAAAAAGTGACAAAATAACCACTAAGAGACGGTAAACAAAACACAAAGAGATGCAAGACAACTACAAAGACACTCAAAATGATCTCCAAGAGGGACAAGACGACCACTTGAGATAACACGACTTGAAAGAGGTGCGAATCGACCACAGAGATGAAACCACCTAAAAAGACATTAAAAATGAGCGCAGTTACACGCAAAGCACTGCAAAGAGACGCACGAAAGAACCGAGGTGAAGTTAAAAACAAAAACGACCACCAGATGCAAAACACACGTCAGTTGTAGTTGTGGTGTGTCTTGCTTCTCTGTAAAAGGGGTTGGGGGGGGAGGTTACAGTCTGTCTACATATGCCCAAATAGACTGACATTTAATTTGATTACCACGGTTATTGTCGAAACAAAAAATGGGAACAAGTAGCCTATGTATTCCAGGATTTGTACTGGGATACGTGTTACAGAACTACAAACCACACAACAGAACTACAAAAAAGTCCGTAGATTACGTCACTAAACAACGACGGACCTGACACGCTAATAAGAATATATGTCTTTACTTCCCGGAGTAGGAAAAAGTTAGTCAAAGCCTGCGTCCATTTCAGTGATAGAAGGTGGTTAGTGGGATATAAACGGCAGCTGCTCGTGGTGATTGAATAAAATGAGTGTTACAGTAGAAATAAATTGTATCAGCCGTTGTGAAAGGACCCCGTTGCGTCTACTTGGATGAATCACGCGAGTTGCAAACCGAAAATAAATGTATACGGCGCGTCTCGTATTAAACCTATGAGATTTACCACTAATCTAAAAAAAAAAAAAAAAAGTTAAATACATTTGAAATAATTAATAACAACAGGAAAGAGAGAAACTTTTTTTTTTTTAAATCGGTTGATCAGGTATTCGCCGCAGCCGCCTTCTCCATTCCCTTTTCATTCAAGATGGCGGGTGATGAGTCTGGTACAACGCTTGGTCAGCCTCACCTGGCTAAACAAGACCTTAATTCTCTGGTAAGTGACCGGTTCACAGATCTTACAGCCTCGTACTCTCATATCGGTGGCTGTCGCACCGTCTTGTCGACAAAGCGGTTACACAAAAGAGGACAGTTCCTAACGTTAACAGTCGCGGGTGCTGCGCCGCCACCATCCGGCACATGACGGCAGGCCCGGCGGGTCGGAGAGCGAAAGACACCCTCTTCTCCTCGGACAAGGATTACATTCAAGCTTACCAACATTTAAAAATGAGACAAGCTTGTTGATATGGAATATTTTTTAATTCGGCGACTACTGCAGTCGTCGTCTTTGTTCTGCCTCAATATCTTCCCTTTTCGAGCGGCATCATTTGCCCAGTTGAAATAAAATCTGTAAAAATGTCAATGGAGTTCGCAGTGGTGATGGACGCATATGAGTAATTCCACTGCTTGCAGGCTTTTTTCCGTCTTGAAACAACAATTGATACAGTTAATAGTTTATAACTACATGGATATTGGTTGAAGGTGTTCATATTGATGTTCACCAGGTACCTTTTGTGCTTCGTTATTTGATCGGTTTACAGATTTCATCTAAGTTTCATGTGTTTGCCGGTGCATCATGTAATCAAGTGTAAAGGTTTAGTCTGTTAGTATTGGGTCATACTGAAAGAGGCAACGATAGCCAAGTACGATAGCCAAATCTTTTTGTTTTTTTCCTTCCCAGGTGATATTCAGACAGACAATAGTACAGCACTGGCTTTATATGAAACGTCTTATGTCGCTGTCTGTGTTTGATTGTACTTTGGGTGTCTAGTTCATATGTTTGCAGAGACCCTTTAGGGCAGTGTGTGCATGGCCGTCAATGTGCTGGCCCAACTTTTGTTCCCATTCATCTGCAGGATTAAACAGAAGGATGGAGCGCTGCTCTGCTCAAAGGGGAAAAACCTGTCAATTACTGTGTTTGGTTTTCAGCGTGTGATCAGTCTAATGTGTGTCGTTGTCGTTCCAGGATGTGTCCACCCTGACAACTCTATCCCCAGAGATTATCAGCAGACAGGCCACCATCAACATTGGTATGGAAATCGGTCATTGGCCTAAACTATATTTTTAATCATACCGCCATTGTTTTACTGGCTGTGGTTGGTACACCATCTCCCTTCTTTAGAGGTCGGTTTTGACTTCCCCTGACCATGCATCTTAATTTCTCTGATTTCCCCCCCCCAAAACTAGGAACCATCGGTCATGTGGCCCACGGAAAGTCCACAGTAGTGAAGGCCATTTCTGGTGTTCACACTGTCAGGTTCAAGAATGAGCTGGAGAGGAACATCACCATCAAGTTAGGATATGCTAATGCTAAGGTAAGCGAGGAAACAGGCTGTCTCTGTCAACTTGGCCTCTTGTTTGATTGTCTCTCTCTTTTTAAAGGGCTGTGCCTGTGTGATTTGAGCTTTTTACATTTTTCTATCAATGTAGTTAGAATTTGAATCCTTGTCATGCATGCACTGAGACATTTTGACACCAGTTTAAACAGCGTCTTTCTCATTCTGAGCAACTCAATTCCAGAAGTGGTTCTAGAAAGCAACAACAGTGTTTTATTTTGGTCAGTAAGTTCAGTTTTAATCAGTGCAGATAGGAAGCTGATGATCGCTTCTTTGTTAATTTGCATGGGACCGCTAATAAGGCACCTTGAAAGGAATTGTGTTTTCATTTTTTAATGTACGCATCGTGGCACACTACAACATAAGACAGCAGGGGATTTCCTGATATACTTCTCTAAAATAAAAACCCTCAAGCGAGACTCCTTTTTTCTTTAAGCTGGTAGGTGTTGATAATAGAGAGTCAACCTTCACTCTCATGTTTTTACCCTCCCATCGTGTCCTAGATCTATAAACTGGATGACCTCAGTTGCCCCAGGCCAGAGTGCTACAGGTCGTGTGGCAGCAGCACTCCTGATGAGTTTCCCACAGACATCCCCGGGACCAAGGGCAACTTCAAACTGGTCAGGTAAGACTCCAGAGGGAGGGCGGTCTTGTCCAAGAAGCACAGATTAGGGGTTTTCAGTGTGGGGTTTAGGCCATTAAACTCATCTACTCTTGGAGCGACTTTGTCATCGGTTTGACTTTAAAATGGCAAAATCTCTCTTCCTTCTTCCAGACACGTGTCGTTTGTGGACTGTCCGGGTCACGACATTTTGATGGCAACTATGTTGAACGGAGCTGCCGTCATGGATGCCGCCCTCCTGCTGATCGGTAAGCCTCTACTTGCTCAGCACCCTCCGACGAGACAAACTGTGATTGGAATGGTGTGTCATTAAGCCACAGCCTCGTTGGAAATCATCTGAGTTTTGGTTCTTGTCGCTCTCCGCCAGCGGGTAACGAGTCGTGTCCTCAGCCCCAGACGTCAGAGCACCTGGCGGCCATAGAGATCATGAAGCTGAAGCACATCCTCATCCTGCAGAACAAGATCGACCTGGTGAAGGAGAGCCAGGCCAAAGAGCAGTATGAGCAGATCCTGGCCTTCGTACAGGGTGAGTCAGAACAAACCTGCGCTCCAAAGAAAAGGGGGAACCATTGTTCAAAATCCAAAGTGGCCAAGTGTCCTTCACAAGAAAGATATCGCATGAAGCTGCCTTCAAAGAAACCATGTATATTAGAAGTCTGTGTAACTCGGCACCTCCTCGACCCAGTACACCTCTCACCTGTTTAGCTGCATAGTACAAAGAGCACCTGTGCCAAAGACCCATTATTTCTTAAAATATGTCGCAACTTCTAAGTCACAACTTCTGTCACACCGAGAGAGCTACAAAGATTTTACAGTCTCTCAAGCTTGCAAGTGTGAGAGTTTGTTACCGCAAAGAATTTGGGTGCAGTATTACTTGGAGTATAGTTTTTATACAGTCTGAAAAAAGCCGTCAACCACCTTAACTGGTTTGGAAGTTCAAACCAGTTACCCCTTGGGTAACTTCCGTCTTTTTCTAAGACTTTGATCACCGTCACCTGGTGTTGTGTGTCATGTTTCTCCTGCAGGCACAGTGGCGGAGGGAGCTCCCATCATTCCTATCTCAGCCCAGCTGAAGTACAACATCGAGGTGGTTTGTGAGTACATCGTCAAAAAGATCCCAGTGCCCGTCAGAGACTTCACGTCCGAGCCCAGACTCATCGGTAAGAAAAACCCCACACGTGCAGGTTGCTTCTTCTTTTTCTTTTTACTTACCTCTTGTGTTTTCTCTCTTATCGTGTTTTATGCCTCGCCGTCTTGCGCTCTGTGAGTAAATTTAATTGGTCTGAAGTCAAACCCTGTGAACGTTGTTATTCTTCCACGTTTCAGTCATCAGATCCTTTGATGTGAACAAACCTGGCTGTGAAGTTGATGACCTGAAAGGAGGTGTGGCAGGAGGAAGTATCCTAAAGGGTGTGCTTAAGGTGAGCGGCAAGCAAAAAATACTGGATTCCACTGACATCATCTTAGCAGCTACTTGCAAGAACTTGCACAGCTCCTCTGTTTTAGAATTTTCACCTGCGTCTGTGTCAAAGTTGGATTTGGAAATGGAAATGTTTATTTTACATTTTAAATCGTGTTGGATTTTTGATCGATTCCTTTTGATCGAAATATTTTTATGAAGCGGTGTTGGCACCAAAAAGCATCAAGGAGGCTCTGTTCACTGCTATTTGAGCCGCGACGGACCCTAAGAGAGTAGGCTGGCATTTGGCATGTTTAATAAATGACCAGCTTTAAAAGTGATGTCGGTTTAAATAGACAACCTTTACAGTATTTAGAGGACTTTTATATTTACCTATCGTAGGTATTGGTATAGGTACATATTGATTTTGGCCATGGATACCTGTGATACTGAGTGACATACACTAATCAATATAAACAGAGCTTTAAGTCGCCATCTACGAGTTTGAGTTGCACCCAGTCTAAACCGTCGTCCGTTTCTCTGTGTGACCTCCAGGTGGGTCAGGAGATCGAGGTGCGACCAGGTATCGTGTCCAAAGACCAGGAAGGAAAGTTGATGTGCAAACCCATCTTCTCCAAGATCGTGTCTCTGTTTGCCGAGCACAACGACCTCCAGTACGCTGCACCAGGAGGCCTCATTGGTAGGTCCCTCACCCACAAATTTCAACCTAGGTTCATTTTGTTATGCAGGTTATCGGGGAGGATTGTTGTCATCACAGTGGGTCAGATGCAGATGCAGTCAGAGGATGTCCCCCTTTTCTTTTTTTTTTTTAAAGCAGCAAACTTTCTTAGACGTAGCAGAATAATCGTTGAATGATGGATGATGGAGGCCGTTTTCTAGCGATGCCGTCTTTGCCTTGAGTCAGTAAAGTGTCTTGACAAGCTTACCCACCTGAGGTGGTGGTACCAGTCGTCAGAAACGTCAGCACAGGTGCCGAAGCAGCTGGTCTGATCCCGATGTTCACTGTTGTTTCTTATTGATCAGCATATTTAATTTTTTTTTCCCACCTGTATCTTAATAACCTAACATTGATGGCAAGATAGGAGTTTCTTACACAACTTCACCTCCTCCCAAGGTGCATGATGAATGGAAATGGTCTGAAGAGGTCAAAACGTGAGCAGCTGTTACTCTCCAGTTTAGACGGTGCTTTCTTTTCATTTTTAGTTAAACCTTTTTCGCAGTAAAACCTTTTTTTCTTCATTTAATTCAAAGTCGTACACAACCTAAAATATGTCTTTATGAAATGGTTTCTATTCTTAAGTGTATTAAAAACTGCTTTTAATTATAAGCGTTTCTTTTAAAAAGAGTTCTGAGAAGTATTATCTTTTATTAAGAATAATTTCATCTCACATTTCTGAGAAATTTCTCCAGGCCAAGTTCAAGCACAGAGAAATGGCCACATTTCGGAGAAATCAAAGGCAGATTTGTAAAATAACTGCAGCTGGAGAAGAGGCTAGTAAATCTAACGAACCTCTAAACAACAGGCCGGGAAAACTGAAAAAATAAGACATTGTTAAGCGACATAAAATGTGCTTGTGCGCAGGTGTGGGCACAAAGATCGACCCAACGCTGTGCCGTGCGGATCGTATGGTCGGTCAGGTGCTGGGCGCCGTCGGAGCCCTGCCAGAGATCTTCACCGAGCTGGAGATCTCTTATTTCCTGCTCAGGAGGCTGCTGGGAGTCCGTACAGAGGGCGACAAGAAGGCTGCCAAGGTGAGCTGGGCATGCTGGGAAATGTAGTCAAAGATCATCTGGACCACGATGAGAGGATTGATGTTGATGAATGCTCGCCTGAGCTGTAACCGTGTCAACAGGTCCTGGAAATATCTTGTAATTTCAGTTGTGATATTCAAGGCCTGGAAAAGCAGCATTTAGGGGTCTTGGAATTCTTTGCTTGTGTTGAGGTGGTTTAGTTTGGTGCGAGGAAACACCTCAGTTACCTAGAATCGAGTCTTTTCAGTTGTAAAATGGGTCTGTTAAAGGCCCATAAACCCAGTCAAACTCAGAAATCAACCCGAAACAAATCATTTTAGACGGTTTCCCTGTTCGGAACGAACAGTGCGGTGACGGCATCCTCTGATCTTTCTGGGTCCCTGCAGGTCCAGAAGCTGTCTAAGAACGAAGTGCTGATGGTGAACATCGGCTCGTTGTCGACAGGCGGCCGCGTCAGCGCCGTCAAGGCTGATCTGGCCAAGATCGTCCTCACCAACCCCGTCTGCACAGAAGTCGGAGAGAAGATCGCGCTGAGTCGACGAGTGGAGAAACATTGGCGGTAAGGATCAGGGCGCCTGGTAAAACATGCAGACTTCTCGCGACAGACAGAGACAAACTTGGTAGAAGAGTTCAGGTGTTCGGTCCCAGCTCTGTCTAAACTACAGTAAAAACACAAGGATGATCATTCATTTATAGCACGAAGGGAAGCAAGTCAACAGGATTTCATCGTTTGTGTGACTTTTTTTTTTTTTCGGTTACCTAGTTACCAGGCGTTCACGCCAGGAGCACTGCGTCGTGCCTGATTGGGTCGTTTGTCTCAAGTTCCCCCAACCTGCAAAAACACGAGAGATGCTGCTTTCAATTACTGCATAGCTAACACACACGGAGGGATCAGTCAGCCCCCTGCTGCGCAGAATCGCACAGATCCTGGCGCATCTCCTCCTTTTATCACTGTAGTTTTAGATGATGGTTTAAATCATCGCCCCACTTGTTGAACGTCTGACCTTTTGCTGTGCGACGTAGCACCACTGCTCATTTTTCCATGAGGATGAATAAGCCTAATATTATTATATTTCAGAAAAACATGGAGATGCTTTTTTTCTGTTTTTGGCTTCCACCATAAAACGCTGCAGGAAACACTGACTTCGCTCGATCACTTTTATCTTTCTGATTGTTTCCATGATTGCGAGATCGTTCCAGTAGAATGACCTCGTTTGTGTCATGTAGCCTGCCTGGATTGTGGGCTAAAGCTGGTCTGGTTTTTACTTTTTTTTTCCTGAAGCCCTCTCTGTCGGCGCCACCACTGTGCCAGCACGGACTTATTGAAATGTTTTGGGTTTTTTTTTCCTTTTTATGAGAGGCAGCGTTACTTTGTACAAAATGTAAGACGACAGAGAGAGTAACACGGAGTCACAGATGGCAGGAACGTGGACTCGGTGTGGTCCGTTTTAGGTCACGGCTCGGCCACAACATGCAAAATACTGCTCCTGTAATATCAAAACAAGCTCACCGCAGATTACGACGGATTTTGTGACAGCAGCCGTGTGGGAAATCTTAGTTTTCTAAAGTTCCTCACCTGCCAGAAATCCGGTGTCCAGGTGATCAATCGGACGTCGTGACTCCGGCCTCAGATTACATGTCGAACGACCACCGGTCTGTCGCGACCAGTTCGGGCCTGAAATCAGGCCGAACCATGCTGCTGCTGGATATGCCCGGCTTAAGGAGGGAGGAAGCAAACCCCCGAATGAACGCATTGTAGTCGAACCTGGAGCCGAATCAAGCATCGTGTCGGAGTAGTAATAATCGCCAGCTTCCAACTTGTAAGAAACACTGCCGTAAAAGTTTGGGTCGTTGTTATGACGAGGAAATTCTGATGTATTCTGGAGGCTCTGATTGGCCCGAATTGGAAAGTTGCGTGTTGTCAGTACTTCTGTAAACCTCGCGTGCATCTGCAGCTACACAACTTGACTGGTAACGAGAAGAGCGACGAGCCGTAAACGTGGGAATTTTTCCCAAAGCTGCCGTCAGAGGTGTGACGTTAACTCAGCACTCCGTCCTCCCACACCTGATTCTCAAGGCTTTTTTTTGATTTTCACATTCAGCATTTCACGGTCTGTTCTGTCCTCTAACCGGAAGTCTCCCCTTTTTTTCTCCCGTCAGTCTGATTGGCTGGGGACAGATCAGGAGGGGCGTGACCATCACGCCCACAGTGGACGACGACTGAGGAGGCCAAACCGGGACGTCACCGGGAAAGCTCCCGTCAGCCGGACAACACAACCATCACACTCTTCTTGGCTTTTGGGTTTTTTTTTTTTTTTTGGTTTTTCCCCCCATGACGAGGAAGGAAGGGAACGGAGCAGGACATGTCGGTGGCTTAAAGACGCCTCCACCCTCTGGGCTGCTCTTCTTTCTCTGCAGCCCCACGCGAACGTCAGATTGGGCCCAGTCGGGCCTTTCTGTCGCCCGTTTCCTGTTTTTTTTTGTTGTTTTTTTTTATACTGCAGATGAAGGAGGACAGAGGGAGGAGACGAGGCGCTGCGGACTGAAGGCAGTCCTCCAGAGAAGGTTGACCTGCAGCTGCTTTCAGAGTGAGCCAGTGGGTTTATTCAATACAGAGATGATCCTGTACTGTCCACAGATTTCAGTCGGATCCAATAAAATAAATTTGGAAGAAATGTGCTCGTCTTTGGTTTCTTCTTGTTGGGTTTCATTATCGCCGTTGCGGCGAATTTTATTTCCCATTTAACTGTCCTGCCAAACAGTTCCCCCGGCCGCTCTGCTGCTTCTCTCTGTCTCATCTGATAGTTTCAGTATCACCCAGCTTTTGTTCATTTTCAAAATAAATGCATGTAGCAAATGGTGATGCAGCAACTGCTGGATGATTTTAACATGGTTTAAGTTTCTAAAACAAAAAACTGTGACAGTGAATGGATGAAATGGAAAATAAAAGGAAGTGTTTATGCATTTAATAGATCGATCATATCGATTATCTTACACTGATGGTAGTTTAGATCAATGACTTGGAAGGAACGCACTGGAGCTCAGGCTGCTACTCGCGTTTACCGAAGGTGTTGCCTCACTTCCGGGATGAGCCACCTGACGAGCACGGGACGTGTCCTCACCCAGGTGACAAAGTGAGACCGGGTGGGGGGGCAGTGTTGTAAATGCGGACATTACGGAGCGACAGAGAGACGAGACGAGACGAGACGAGACGCGGGGGCTTCGCCGCGACGACTGACCCGGTTTCTCTCCTCGGTAGTGAGCTCAGCTCCCGGGAGCCGCTCATGGATCCTGCAGGTAGGACGAGCTCTGGCGTTGGGTCGAATGAGAACGAGCCGCTTCTGCAGCGGGTCTGCGGCGCTGCGACAGTACAGTTCTTTTCTTTCTTTTCTTTTCTTTTTTCTTTCTTTTCTTTTCTTTTCTTTTCTTTCTTTCTTTTCTTTTTAAACGGTGATTTTTGCCCCTCCAGCCTTGAGCTGCTTCTTCCTCTGCAGAAGAAACATCTCAGCCGAACTAACGCCCCAGTTCTGCGAAGTGGCCCCAGTTGAGGTTCGAGCCCTTCCATGGTTTTGCCTTTTCCAAACTAAAGTCACACTTTAAATGATTTGCCCCCCCCCCGTTCAGGGAAATGCTATTATCGTAGTACTGATGTAACGTAAGGCGTTACCAAAGTAACGTAAGTTCCTACAGCCATCCTTTAAAATGTTAAAGATGGAGGAGAAGAGACGGATTCCGCATCATAGTGTGAGGCCAAATAAAACAGTCCTTCACCCTCTGGTTAAATATCTTTATTGGTTTTAAACTTTAAGTGGACAAACACTTAATGTGAAGTAAACCTGGAAGAGAAGTTCGGAGGGAAACGGGCCTTTCCTTCCTACCTGCTCTTTTCTATCTGTATATGTGGATGAATTGAATTTTGATTTGCTGTTTAGGTCTGTTCCTGTATCCTGTTTTCTGTCCACTTTTATCTTTACCTGCTCTGTCTCTTGTAACGGACTGACACCTGGTTCCTCCTCTAGGGATCGATAAAATCTTTTCTTTTATTTTGGTTTCTTTTCGTTCTTCCTACACGCCAGTGAAATTACCTTCATGATACTTCGGTGGTTTAATGAGAAGCTCGTAGCCTCGGCCATTCAAGGAAAAAGCAGTAACGACCTCTGACCGTCACTAAGGGGTCATTTATTGGACTTTTAAGGGGTATTTTCACCGTAATTTAACATTCATAACCCTGTAAACATGCACATAGGCATAAAAATCCCTTAATTGCTGGAGCTTCCACGAACAGACACCTTTAAAAATATCCTTGAATTATAGCATTTGCAATAAATTAGTCCTCGTGTTAATGGTGAAATGTTTTCTGTCTCCGGTTGGTCAGATGGTCAGCGTGGACGGGACGGCGGCGGTCAGAAACGCAACCCTCTCGACATCATCATGAGTCAGATCCGCCGGAAACGCCCGGCCTCGGACAGGAAGCCGCTGGGACGCTTCCTGTCCCGAACCGTGGACCGCACGGGGATCCCCGAGGACGGGGAGACAGAGGGCAGAGAGGAGAGAGGACAGAGCTCAGGTTTGGTTTTGAATTTTCTTTTACAAAACAAGTCAATGTTTCACTTTTTTTTTTTTTTTTTCTTTTTCCTGCCAGGTTAAAATTTGGCTCTAAACTCCCATTGACTTTACATTGGACTTTACCTTTAAGGGAGTGTTGCAAAATATCACGTTTGTGGCCTGAGCCAGAGTTTACAGCACAGTGAGTCTGGATCGGAATCTGGATCTGGACCTTTTTCACAACACGTTTTTGCTCTAAAGTAACAGGGCGTCTCGTTCTTCACGGCGGTAAAAACCCCTCCGCGGAGCAAACGTTCCTCCGAAACGCACCTGAACCCAAACCGGTCCCTGCAGTTGTGAGAAAAGCAAGGTAGAAAAGGAAAATAGGAGGCCAATAGATCCAGCAGGTCCTGCTGCATAAGCTGTATGAGTGGACAAAAGAACAGGACCAGTTCCCTAAAGAATTATCTTAGAGACCCGCGGGGGGACAAAGATGTCTCGTGTTTTTGAAAACGATCAAAGAAGATTAAAGAAGTATGTACAGAGGACTGTAAAAGACCCGCCAGTCCGTGCCTCATCAGGGCGTGTGTGTGTGTGTGTGTGTGTGTGTGTGTGTGTGTGTGTGTGTGTTCCAGGTGTTGCAGAAGCAGCGGAGAGCGAGCGAGACGTCGGCTGGGGCCGAGTGAGCCTTTTCCTTCAGAGGCTGGGGAAGAGAGCCGACAGCAGGAGCCTGAGTCTGGCTCACTGTGATCTGACTGCTACAGACCTGCTGGAGCTAGGTGCAAACACACACACACACACACACACACACACACACACACTTTACATGCTTTATTCGAATCTGCCAATTCTGTACCAGGGGCTTGTATTTAATAGTTTATCAGAAAAAGCTTAATCCATCCACACGTCAAAAACAACACAACCTATTTCTAGGATTAAGATTTTTCAAAAAACAGTTCACATCACGTGATGAGGTTGGTGAGGAGAAGAGTGAAGTCTGTTTGTAGGACCTGCCTGAAAACCTTTATCGTGGATACGTGTAGAACAAAATCCAGCAATGGAGGCTGCTTGTGTGAATGTGTGTTCAAGCAATTTGTAGAAAGTGGTGGAAGAAACGTTCAGCACCGGGTTCCTTTTTTTTCCAGCACGTCGAAGTTTCCTTGGAGCATTCGCGATGAAATCAGCCGCGTCCGAATTTAGCCGGCGAGCTCGTAAACCTGCGCCCTCCGGCGCACAATCCAGACGCTGCCTGGGTCAGAGCGCTACACCGAGAACTCCTCAGGTCTGGAGGCAGTAACATCGAATTTCAGATTAAGACAGATACATTACACGTGGGGAGGGGGTCGCGAGATGACCAACAGAGAAAAAAAAAAAGCCGCGCTTGTTTTTAGAGACTTGTTTTTACTGTGAATTACTGGATAACTTCGGTTTCCTCGGGACCCTGACAACTCAAATTCAACTAAAGCAAAGAAAAAACAGATCACGACCAGTGGACTCAAGGCCTGGGTTCGCGTCTAGAGCTGCAACGCGCCTGGACCTCAGTTGTCTGACTCACTACGTGGGTCTCCCCCCGTGTCTCGGCTACTTGACACTGTATAAATTAATAAAGGCCTTAAAAGCCCCAAAAATAGTCCATGCTACTGATGCCACTAACTGACGAGGGGTCGCACATTGACACAGTTTTGTTTGGAGCAGTTACAAGTCGAAAAGGTTTGGAACAGCTGCGTTAATGGGCCTTTTTCGTTTCATCACTTTATGACATGTCTCAGTAGGAAAAGCACCCGGTACAAATGTTCAAATGAATTCCACTTCCCGGTATCGCTCACGCCGTCACGGAGGCCTTCGGACTTCCGCGTCTGTTGACGGCACTTCTCCCCCCCCCTCAGCGACGCTGCTCCGGTCTCTCCCCCAGCCCCAGCTGGAGGAGGTGGACGTCTCCTGGAACGAGCTGATCGGCGGGAGTCTGAAGGCGCTGACCTCGCACCTCCACCACGTGGGCGGGATCAGGACGTTGAGGCTCTGCAGCTGCAGGCTGAACGCCGAGGACACGGCTGCACTGGGTGGGACCAAAGACAATCCATTACTGTTATTGTTTTTCTTATTATGTCCAGCAGATTAAATACCTGAAAAATCAAAGTACTTCGCCATATTGATGCTAAAATTACATAAAAATCTATAACCTGACCGATTCAGGATTTTTGAGGCTGATACTGATACAGATATGTGAGAGTTTAAAGAAATTTGATTTAAAATCCCCAATTTTTCATTTACATGAGTTTTTTCGTACAATTGCACCAAGAAATGAACTGGGCGGGACGTTTTCAATCGAATGATGAACCAGTCCTGATCATTGACTCCCAGTATCAGCCACTATCCTCACACACAGCCAGCGACGGCAGGGAGATCTGCTGTCTGCTAACGGTCGTATCGCTATCCGAGTTTTCAGCTCCGTGTGTTCCCCGTAGGCGAGGCCCTCGGCTGCGTCCCCCTTTTGGAGATCCTGGACTTGTCCTGGAACGGCGGCGTCGGGGGCGGAGGCTTGCCAGGCCTGCTGGGCAAACTGCAGCCCCCGCTGAGGGAGATTCACCTGGTGGCTTGTCAGCTCGACGCAGCCGATGCCGCCGCACTGGGTATGAAAGTCGACCTCCGCCAGCTTAAGGTTATTAGATAGAGACAGCCCGCCTAGGGCACTCCTACCTCAGGTAGTCATTTCCTACATTTCCCACGATGCCCCAGAAGCATCTCCACAGAACTTGTGTAAATGCTAGGCCATACTGAGGTGTGGAGAGAGCAAGCGGAACGTAAAAGTGTAGTAGGTAAATATAAAATGAAGGAGCTGCTACGTCAAAGCCTGTTAAACTCTCGTTTATTTATTTTACCGTCCGCCGTGCGTCACGGTGGTTGGTCCTCCCAGGGGGAACGGTGTCTGCTCTCCCCAGACTCAGTGTGCTGGACGTCTCCTGCAACCCTCGGCTCACGCAGGCCGCCGGCGAGGGCGGCTTCGGGGAACTGGCCGCCTCCCTCTCCCACGCCGCCTCCCTCACCAGGCTTCGGCTGCAGGCCTGCGGTCTGACGACGGACGGCCTCGACACCCTCGGTAGGAGACCTCAACTGTTTCGAGGCACATTTCTGTTTTATTTCCCTGGATTTTTTTGCCCTTCTTCACCACATACTCTCTCCTCTACCCAGGATCTTTTTCTTTGGCATTTAAGTGGGTAGTTTTTGTGCCTTGTGTGTCTGTACGCACGTCTGTCTGTATCTATGTAATAACTTAATTTCTACTGTTTCACCACACGGGGAAAATGCCGCCTTCGCATGTGACTGTTCGTGTACAAAAAAACTTCCTGCAAATGTAATTCAGGGTTTAAAGGGGGTTAAAAGGGTTCTGACATCCCATAGATAACTGGTTGCCCAGGGCTTGTAAACATGGCCTGTTCGACATAGCTTGCCATTAACTTTTTGGCATTTTGCCTTTATTTGAGACGGAAAACACGGGGTCTCAACAAAGGTCCCTGGCTGCAACTGAATCAGGGATGTTGCAGCTGCTGTACGAGGTCTGCATTTTAACCACAAGGGAACCAGGATGCCCATAAATCGCTATAATTCTTGAAGGCATAGTTCAACCCCCCCCCCCAAACTGTCCTGCAGGTGGTTCGCTCCGCTGCCTCCCCTCGGTGCGAGAGCTGGACCTGTCCTGTAACAAAAGCCTGGCCGGGGGACTGGACCGCTTCGCCCCCCACCTGGCTCACCTCACGCACCTGGAGAGCCTCGACCTTCACCTGTGCTGTCTCACACACACCGACCTGGAGGCCCTGAGTGAGTCTGCGCGTGTGTGTGTGTGTGTGTGTGTGTGTGTGTGTGTGTGTGTGGACTGTGAATCTCGTACCTCAGACTGCACTGACACGACTGCCGCAGGTACCTGCCGGTCCCCTCACATCTCGATGCCGGTGATTCGAGGGGACCTGCAGGTACCTGCGGCAGTCGTGTCATGTGACCCCTTGCTTCCAGCCCGGGCGCTCCCCGCTCTGCCGGCGCTGACGGAGCTGGACGTGTCGTCCAACAAGGAGGCGGGGGCCGTGGTCCCCCCGCTGGTCTCCGCCCTCCCCCTGACCCAGATGAGGCGCCTGCCGCTCAGCAGCTGCGGCCTCACCCAGGAGTCCTTGACTGCGCTGGGTACGTAGACACAGCTGATGCTTACACTCTGGTGGTACTACCACCAGCACCAGTGCTGCTGTCACTGCGTCCGCTGCCTCTGCCTCGTTTTTGTTGCATTCCCCCCCCCCCCCCCGAGCTCTTGTGCGTACAAAAGCAAGGGACCAAAACGGGAGAAATAAAGAATGGAAAGTTTAACAGAGGGGAGGGAAGTCATCCAGTCATTCGACACGTTTTACAACCTATTTGATCTACTTCCCCTTTTTCTAAATACTAAATTACGTAGGGCTCTAAGGCACACCTGGCAGACAGGTGGGTAGGAGGACGAGTGCGTCGAGTTCCCGATGAATTCGGCGCCGGGAGGCGGCAGCGGCTCGGTGCTGCTCTAACCTCTGCAGCCTGGCACAGCGCACGGAATCTGTACAACGCAGGTATTCGATTCTGTTGGGAAGTGCTTCCTTTTTTAGTCGAATGTTTATTGCTGTGAGTCCGACGTCCGACAAAGGCCCACGGCAAAACGTCGCACCTTCAACTATCCACGTCCATTTTAACGCAAACGTCTGAGGGGCTCGGGCGTGTGAAGTCAAAATGGGCCGGACGGCGTCAGGTAGGTCTGAACGTGGCATTTCCTCCCTGATTGACGCGTGTGCGCGTGTTTCAGCTCTGGCCGTGCCGTACCTTCGCAGCGTGGACGTGTCCTGGTGCAAGGCGGTCGGCGGCCGTTTAGCGCTGCTGCTGGACGCCCTGCAGCCGGCGGTCATCCTGGAGCTTCGCCTCAGCAGCTGTGAGCTCTCCAGCGACGACCTGCGTCACCTGGGTAACGGAAAGTTCCGGTTCATTTATTTGGTGCTTCAGGTGTGCGAGGGCTTTTGTCTTTTTCGCTGTTCCCGTTAGTTTGATGTGGTGTTAGATTGAAACCTGGAAGAAGTTCCACCAAGCTGGAAAAAAAAAAATAGACCAAAGCAGAAACAGAGGTGAGGAAGAGGAAAAGCATTTCGCTTTGAAATACAGAGGAAAAGTACAAAGTCGCTCAGAGCTGAGATGCTCACGTAAAGCACCGGAATCCGGTCCAGTTCCTCCTGATTGTGTTGTATCGCCGGTGACGAATTCTCAGCGATGACTCCTCTGCCTTCGTCCTGTGCAGCTGCAGCGTGCGGCCGCGGACGCCTGTCCTCTCTCCGCGCGCTGGATCTCTCCTACAACGGCTCGGCGGGCGACGACGGCTGGTCCGCCCTGTTCGCGGCGGGAGGTCTGGCCTCGCTGGAGGACCTCGACCTCAGCCTACGACCTTCGACCTCCGCCCCCTGCTCGGCCTGGCTGCCGGCGCTGCTCCGCGCTCTGCCCCGACTGCCGGCGCTGACGCGGCTGGCGGCGCGGCGGTGGACCGCGGGCCCTCGGGGCCGACGGCAGCTGCACCGCTGCCTGAGTGAGAGGAACGTCCTGCTGGAGTGGGATCCAGACTTCGCGGACGCAGCGTCGTCACGTAAGACGGCCGATGGGGAGAGCCCAGAGGAGTAGGGACCCAAAAACCCCGGAGACCTTGTAGAGGAGGCTGCTAATCTGATGCCATGTGTCACTAATGAAGGACACCCGAACTGAAGGAGCTGCTGTAAACGCTCATTTATAGTTTTGTAATTGTTTGATCCAGATCTAAGCTTCTTTTTTTTTTTTGGTACCGGCCAAAAGGATTATAGTCGATAACCGATAATATTGAATCATTGCCCACTTTTATAGATGCACTTAGGAAACACTTGAACTGTTTTCACGTTCGTGCACGATGCACTTTGACAGGCTTAAATCCCTGCAGTCCTTGTTGTGCATCCTTAAATCTGCGCAGGAAACATTTAAATGTAGAGACGACTGAATCTCAGGGTGCAGACGTTTATCTTGGACGCAAAACAAACCCAAAAAAAGCAACAATCAGAGACAGTTTATTGTTCAGAAGGTTTATTTTATCGTCACAAGCCTCCGAGTTCCCGACTTCTTTTGGCCCACGTGCATCATTTATTTAGTTTCTTTTGATGTTTGTGCGCATTCTGGTCAGTTTCTCGGTTTCTTTTGAAGCCAGTCTCTGTCTGTTGGGCTGTTGCTGGAGTTATTTGGAGATATCTTACTTTTTTTTTTTTTTTGGCATGTGTGACGGAGAGATGTAAACCCGCAGGATCCCGGACATCAGGTCCTGACACCGCAGAGCTGAATTCTCCTCCAGCTTCGGTGGAAAAACGGGCGAGTTTGACACGGAACCAACACCACGTGCCGTCCGTCCGGAGGGAAACGCGGTCAACGGGTTCGACGGTTTGGGGCCCCCCCCACTTTACCCACCTGTAGGAGGTCAGCAAGGTCACCGAGGCCCCCTCACCTGGTATGTTATTGTAGCTCACATCCGGACCTGTTGATACACAAATTGTGAATAAAATGTCAAAACAGCTAAAAAAAAAAAAAAGAAAAAGTCCCAGTTAAGGTGTTCACCTGAACACAGGTGTGAGCGCTCACCTGTAAATCTTCACCGATTTACCTGCGCGAACACCTGCGCCGAGTCGCGCGCCCTCCGTCACAGATGCCGGATGCTTTCGGTGGGACATGCGTCGCGAAAGAGCCGTTGAAGAAACGGCGGTTTTCTGCCGCAGATAGCGGAGCCGAGACCACACCCAACCACGTGTAACCGCCCATTGACACACACACACACACACACACACACACACACACACACACACACACACACAGAGCCGGACTCTGTGCGGGGTCCGCTGGGACGAGTCCTCGGAAAGGCGTTGGTGCGCGTCACTGCTAATGCTCGCTTGCTGTTGCTCACGTGAAACGCGAGGTGCGGGACCCGACTTTTAGTCCTCTAAGGTCACGGTCAACCTCTTCCTCCTCCTCCTCCTCCTCCTTCCTCCCTCCGCGGCGGCAGCTTCGCGAGCCGTCGCCCTCTATCGCTGTCGCGTCCGAGTTGCTGGGGCAACGGCGGAGGATGGCGTCTCGCGGGGGCCAAAAAAAAAAAAAAGGGAAACCGAAACTCAAAAGCCTGGTGCGAACCCCAACATCTATAACTGCGTTATTAATTAAAAACTGATTTATTAACCGTTAATGAAGGCATTGATTTCGGCCTATGAACCGTTTCTAAATGGCCCCTGATCAGAAAGTGGCACTGAATGTGTCATTAGTCTCAAGACACCGAATTAACTGATGTAAAACATGATTTCCTTTTGTTTTATGTTGTAATTCCTGGTTCTGTTTGATGTGAACCTCTCTAGTTGTTAATTTTTTTAATACTGTCTAATATTTTCTCAATAAAGTGTAAAAAAAAAAGTTCCCAGTGCCATACTGGAACTGAACTTCAAGTTGATTTTCCCTGTTTACATTCATTCATTGTTGTACCTGTGCCGACGTAAATAAATATCTCCAATTACGTTTAAACCGTCATCTTCTGAACCTTTTCAGCATCATCTCTTACTGAATCTCAGGGGTTTTGAACCAATAAATGCGCCAAAGTTTTCAGTTTGAAAATCTTATGAAATCTCACCAGTTGAGACAAACAAACATCTGATTGTCCCTTTTTGTTTTTTATTTTATTTTTCCTGTTCTGTTTTACAGTTTGTTGTACAGTAGTGAACCTGTGTACTGTATGCAATTCACATTTCTGTACAAGTAATGCAGACATTTTACCCAAAATAAAAAGAAAAAAACAAAGAAAGAAAAAAGAAAACATGAAACAAACAGACAGCTTCTTTCAAGTTGATAGAAACACTGTATACGATGCAGTTTTCAAACTTGAAGCAACAACATTTCTGCTAGGACCTGAAACAGCTGCTTTAAAAAAAACAAAACACTAACTATATTACACTGAATCAAAAACCTCGGTTTGCATTAACAGGGCTGTGTTTACATCAATAAAGCCACCATCACATGTCAAACACTTACAGGTGAACATTTATGATAAATAAAAATCATATCTCATGGCAATAACGAGGCTCCTACTAACTACATACATATCTATTAAAACAATGTAAGAGTTGTACTGGCTGTCCCGTTACACATTTATCTGATCAACATTTAGGTCTGATTACCTTCTTTTTTTTCTTTTTTTTCTTTTCGCCTGTTAGTTATTTACCTGTAGCTGAAATGTCGAGCACAGAGCGGGTTCCTAGCGGACGTCGCTGATGTTACATGACATGTTGATCGGAGCCGAGCGATGAAACGAGACACGGCTCTAAACGGGGAGTGATGCTGAGACTCTGCAGAACATTTCCACCTTTTAGCGCCGATTGTATTAAGCAGCCTGCTTTTGACCAAAAACTCCCAGAACCTTTTCCTCTTCTTCTAAAAACGACTGTGCGGAGGGCGGACGCACACAACAGCAACAGTGGACTGTCTGACATTAACAGACACTGAGACTAATGTGGATCTGTCACGTCATATCCTCTTATCGGGGTCAGTAGTATTGGCACCAGAAGGCTGGATCTGTGCATCTCTAGTGAAGATTTAATAACTGATTAAAAAGCCTCAGCTTTGATTGAGATAAGAAAAACATCGAGAAGTGGATCGATTGACCGTCAGAAAAGAAGAAGAAAAGAGGGCAACTGTTTTGATAATCGATCAGTCGTTCAGGTCCTTTTTCGAGCGAGAATGCCAAAGAGTTGCTGTTTTCGGCCCCTCAAATATTAAGATCTGCAGTTTTTCTGTCCTATGTCAAAGTAAACTGAATATCTTTGGGTTTTCGATTGTTGGTCAGACAATTCAAGACGTTTCAGGACGTCACCTTGGACTCTGAGAAAGTGGGATGGATTTTTTTTTTTCTCTTTACTGACATTTAATGGAGAAAAACAAGGTGCAGATGAATTGATGCCGAAAATAACGGTTAGATGCAGCCCTGAAAGAGTTCCTGGGCTATGAGAACTCTTGCGGCGCCAGGGACTAAATTTACAGTTCCTATGGTAAGGAGGGCTGAGATTTCTGTTCTTTCCAAACTAACTTTCTGCCCTGTCCTTGTGTGGAGACAACAGCAAATCCATTGAGTCGGACTTCTGGTTTAAATGATAGTATAGCTAAATAGTATAGATAGTAAAAGATAGATAGATTTTTTTTTATTACTAGTAAAGGTGATGGACATAACTATGAAAATAAGACCCAAGTTGTAATAAACCAGATTTATCCTTCACTTCCATGTCGCCACATGTTCATTAAAGTCTGTTTCGAGGGGGCAAAAGGCGGAATTTGAGCCTCGACTTTGATCCAGACACAGGCTGAACGTAGCTTGCGTGTTAAAAAGTGAGACGCTCGGTTGCGGTGAGGCCCGACGCCCGCCGCGGCTCGGGCCTCACTGCGGAGGAGGGTTGTTTTCGGCGGTGTCCACTGTCCTGATGATGACGATCTGCTCCAGGCCCTCGGGCGGGGAGGTCGGCGGCCGCAGCTGCTCCACCAGGGCGTGGAGGGTGTCCGGGTTGATGTGCTGCTCCTGGTCGGCGTCGAAGGTCACCTGGTCCGCGGTGGTGATGGCGGGGTGAGTGGGCTCCGGCTTGAAGCCCTGGATGATGGTGGCGGTGGTGGCGGCGTCGGCGTCGGCCTCGGTGGTGGCGGCGTCTGTGGACGGAGCTGTGGCTTTGGGGTTGGGGGTGGCAGGTTCAGGGTTTGGTGGCTCACCTTCGGGGATGGACACCAACCCTTTGTTTTCCTGGGAGAGTTTGCTCTGGACGAAGGCCACGGGATGACTGGAGGCCAGGAGGACTACTGCTCAGACACACACACACACACACACACACACACACACAGGAACACAGACTCAGAAACCGAACCTGAAACGTACCTTCATTCTGTAACTAACGACACTCAAACGATGCACTACAAGAGGACACGAGAGACACTGACTAAGTTCGCATGAGTTTGGCATCGATTTAAAACGATGAAATAGAAACATCGCCATGGCGGCTCACACACTTAAAAACACACCCTCGGCCTAAAAGCTCACCCGCTCTGGCTCTCTCCTTGTGCTGCCGCACTTCATCGGCGTGGGCCTTCTCCTGGTGTTTGATCATGTTCTTCACGCTGGCGAATCGGTTCCCACACAGCAGGCACTGCACACCGGTGTTCCCCTCTGTACAGACGGGAAACAGAGACAGCACGGTGCGAGAAAGATGAGATCTCACCGCCGCCCTCTCCGATCACCGCGTTAAGCGCATCGCACTCGGAGCGGGGCAGTGTTTCCGATTTCACACTGCAAGCGACGCCATCGGCGGGGCGCTCGACGTGCGATCACTACCTTCAGATACTTGGTCACAGCTGAACCTCACGTGGTCAACGATCTTTAACCCGACAGCCAAGCAGACTAACAAATTTCCCCACACGTTTCCCCACCAATGTCCCGTTATTTGGAGTGAAACGTGTCGTTTTGACGGGTACAAAACGACTGAACGGTTTCTGATGTTCGAATATTCGCCAGATTCTTCCGCTGCTACTGGGAAAGCTAGAAACAAGACTCTGAGAAGCAGGATTCGCCATCTCATCCACGACGCTTGCGGGTCACCGGTGAGCTGCAAGTCATGTTAATGTCACTTTTTCAGTTGATTTTTGATCTCTGCTCTGCTTTATTACCAACATCGGAGCCATCTTGCCCTGCAAACAATCAAGACAGAGCAAAACGTCGCCGACTTCCACGTTGAAAAGTCGAAGCGTAAAGGCAGTTGGAGGCTTTCCCACCTGGCGCGGTCCTGCTCAACAGTCAAGGGTAAAGTTCCCGTCAGGTCTTTTTCTCTTGATAAAAATTTCAGCTTAAACTTTTCTCCGGGTCCGTTTCCTTCTCTCTTTCTTTCACCGTTACCTCCAACTTGTCACTGCTCTTATTCTTGTGACGGTAAGTTTGCGTAAACGTAGTAGTAGTAGTAGTCACGACATCACCGCTGCCCCCCCAGCCCCCCCCCATGTAACAAGTTATTTCCTATTGAGCTATTTACTGTGCTTCAAACAGAAATGATATTACTCTAACATGTACACAGGGTATGAATCAACTTGAGAAATTGCTCTATATTTCCATCTGAATTATTAATATATTTTGTTTTCAATGTTGTACTGCAAAGAAAACTATAAAGTCTTAATCCCGGACTAGCGTCTGGGAACTCACCTGGGTGAAGTCGTCGCATGTGTTTCTTCAGTTCAGAAGACGTCACAAAACGCGCGTCACATTTTGGCTGAGAACATTTGTACGGCGTCTCACCTAGAACAGAAATACGTTCACACACGTATACGACAGCATATTCAGGAGTGTGACACAAAGACGGAGTGCCGTTAACAACTGTGTCGAGCAAAAGGAAACGCAGAGATGCTTTGAGCCAAAAGCCCAGAGGTTTTGGCCGCTAAATGTCTGAGTCTGACAAGCATTTCAGAAGGAAACCAGAACAAATCTTCTACGAAATTCCAGCTGGTTGACGGTCAGTCCCCTCATTCCCTCTTCCCTGCCAAATCCGTCTCACCTGTGTGTTTTCGCGCGTGCGCGATGAGAGAGGAGGAAACGGAGAAGGACATGCCGCACAGATCGCACTGGTACGGTTTCTCTCCGGTGTGTCGTCGTTTGTGGTACGTCAGGGTGCTGGACTGAGCGAACGCCTGACCACAGATGTCACAGACGTACGGTTTTTCCCCGCTGTGCAGTCTGTAGAGAACAAACAAGCCTCGTAAGACATTCAAACCCTGTCTAAAAATAATATAATATAAAATTCATTCCTTCCCACACCTTTCAGACATTAGAATTGGGAGGACCGTGTCTGACAACTTTTGTAACCTTCCAGAACCGACACACTCTCTCTCTCTCTCTCTCTCTGAGCACTTGTACCTGATGTGTATTTTGTAGTTGGACGAGGTAGCAAACTTGAAACCGCAGCGCTCGCAGGTGTAAGGCTTCTCCTCGCCGTGGTGCATCCGACGGTGAGCGACCAGCTGGCACTTCTGAGCAAAACACTTGTCACAGTCGGAGCAGCAAAACGGCTTCTCACCTGCAACGACACACCCGAGGGAAATGGGAGACGAGGAGGGTTTAGCCACACTAGTGAAGAAAGAAAAAAAAAAAAAAAAATTCTAAATCTATGTTCTATGTGTTTGATTTGTGCTGAAAAAAGTTTGTCAGCTGTTGAATTACAAGGTTTCCCCCAGGTGCAGAGGTGGAGCTCACTAAACAACCTCGTGCTGATCCATCGATGATACGAGTCCAGCTGGTTAATATGAACTTTAAATATCTGGCACTTGGTGCACGCTACTGGGTAAAACGTGCGTCCAGCAGGGGATTACTGCGGATCTCCTTTACCCCACGTGTAAAAACTCAGGGTTTGGTTTTTATGTTTAAACCCGACATCGTGACGTGCTGGTCGGATTAATCAAGACGTACAATGTGATCAATCGGTCAATCGCCTGCTGGGCTGAACCAGAAAGATCCCGGTGCATCTCGTCCTCTCATCAATGTGGAGTAGTTACAGGATAAGAATCGCTTTACTCTTTAAGTACATGGTCTTTGCTGTATGACGTTGCACCGCTGCTTGTGCTTTCACTATTTTTGCCTTAAGACCGACCGGGTCAGTCAATCGCTTGTCAAAATACTTACCGATGACTCTTCTGTCGACTGACTGATCATTTAACAGACGAATCATTTCAGCTCTAGAGGACAGCGTTTTCCGACTCGTCGTGAACTAAATGATTAATCCGTAAATGTGAAAACAGTAACAGACAGGTTGACTGGCAGTGACAATAATAATCAGCTGACTGAATTAGCGCTCTAATGAAATCCCCCGAGGGGTGAGATATTATTCGAAACTCAGCTTACCTGTGTGTATGCGCAGGTGTGTTTTCAGCTGTGTGGCTTGTCTGAAAGTTTTAGAGCAGAACATGCAGACAAACGGCTTCAGCCCCTTGTGGATTTTCTCGTGTCGGCGCAGGCTGCTGGCATCTTTAAAGAGTTTGTTGCACTCGGTGCACGACAGCGACAGCTCATCCATTTCTGACGGATCCTGTTCCCCAACCTCCCCCAGCTCCTCCTCCTCGTCATCAGCCCCCACAGAGCCGCTCTCCTCTCCGTCCTCCCTGGACCTGGACCTCCTCCTCCTGCCTCGGCCTCGGCCCCGGCCCCTCCCTCTGCCTCTTGCCCTCCCCCGGCCTCGTCCTCTGCGTCCCTCTCCGCTGCTCAGTCGAGGTTTCTTGGCCGGAGAGTCGTCCTCCTGCGAGGGGCTCCAGTCTGCGGAGGTGTCTCCGGCGTCCTTCACACTCGTGTCGGAATCTTCTAAAGACAGAGCTTCACTTTTCAGACCTCCTCTTCCTCTTCCCCTGCCCCTCCCTCTGCCTCTCCCCCTCCCCCTCCCCCTCCCCCTGTAGCTCTGGGTTTTTGGGGGGCCATCGGCCGAGCTGCTGGGCTCCGCCTGCTCGCTACTGAAACTCTTAGGCCTTCCTCTCTTCCTGCCCGGTCCGCGCCCAGTGCTCTTTGGCGTTGTGGGGGTGTAGTCTTCATCGCTTTTCTCTCCCTCTTCCACATCTACTTCTTTGGTCTCATCCTCCTGCCCTTTGCCATCCTTCCCCTCCTCATGCCAGTCCCCTGCAACAGAGACGATAGACAGGGGAACTGGGGAGCTGGGGCTGCCAGGAGAGGCTGGAGTGGGAGGAGAGAGACCAGCTTCTTTATCCGCCTCTGACTGCGACGTTTCGCTGGGCTCGGACGAGTGGGGGATTTCCTCCAGATACTTTGTGGCCTCGGACATTCCCAGGAACACAGCTGCTCGACGTACGGCTGCTTGTCTGGTGCTGAAACCATGAAAATCATCAGTCTATTCAGTAAGTTTGCTGAAAAATAATTTAGTTTATTCGAATTCTCTTCAAAACACCACCACAGCCTTTACTAAAAGCAGCCTTACCTGCTGAGGTTCATCTGCCCAGTGTAGATAAACTCCAGCAGCTTCTCCAGAGCGTAGCGGCTGACCTTGTCGGGGTCCAAGGTCGTGACGTCTTGACCTTTTTCAGCCTGGGAGGAGAAGTACTTGCTGAAGGCTGCCAGGATGTTGCGGTGAGCTCTGAACTCCACATCTCTCACCATTATGGTTATGTCACACAAGAAGTCCATCTCCCGCTGCTCATGTAAACGCTGCAAGAGCAGCTTCCCGTGATTGGTGACATGAGTCATCTCTGCTGCTGTTTGACAACGGAGACAGTCAACATTAATGTCAGTTTTTCTTTCATTTGTATGGAGAGGTGCACTCAGTTCTTTTTTTCTCCCTGTATGAGCTGTTGTCCTCTGGGAGGCGCTGAGCGATCAGCCTCATGAGCCTTTTTAAATGCAACTCTGCACGTCACACTGGCCTCGTTTCAAAAGGGAAAACAATATATTTTAGTTACTGCTGCTACGAGACATCTAACTCTATGGTTTTAACGCATTAAGGCTTTTTGAATACATATTGGCCAAGACAAGTTACCGTTGTGTGTTTTCTTTTCTTACTGTCAACAAATCCCATGAAAAGACCAAACAGTTCGTCTCTCAACACTTTCTGACTCCTCTCCTCTTGTCTGTGGCTCTCAGCTCCGAGCCCACTGGTTCCTACTGAAGACGTAAATCTTTGGAGAGGGCTCACAAATATATACTTTAATTTCTTAAAATAAAATAAATAAATAAATAAATAAAAAGGACATCCACTGTTTTTAACAAATGGTTGCATTTTTCAGGAGCTATTTTCAGTGGCGAATTAATCACATTTGGTCCAACAGTGCGTCTCCGCTGATGTGTCTTTAACAGGTTTTGGAACTGACAATTATTTTCATTACTGATTAATCTGCCGACTATTTTCTCAGTTAATTGGTTTTTCCATAAAATGTAAGGAAATAGCGAAGGGTTCCCGTTTTAATTTCCCAAAGCCCAAGATGATGTATTTGAATAGCTTGTCTTGTTCAACAAACAGTTAAAATATCAAGTTTACAATCCGTTATGATGAAGAAAAAGCAGCAAATCAACACATTTGAGAAGCTTTAACCAGAAAATGTTTGGAATTTTTGCTTGAAGCACGATTGAAATGATTAATCGATTGTCAGAATTGTTGCAGATTAATTTTCTGTCAATCTACGAATTGATTAATTGTTGCAGCTCTGCTTTGGATTCACAGATAACACTTGTTTTGGGGGTTTTTTTCCCCGTTGTTGGTTTGGTCTTTTTGTGCTGAAAGTAAGAAACATCCCTTGAAGTCTTGAAGTGCTTCATTTAAGAGTATTTAATGTCTGTTCAGGCCTTGAATTAAACAGACTACATTCAAAGTGCCTGTAAATTAAACAGTTTGTTTACACTACTCACTCACCTGGTGAAAATCCAATGTCCGAGCTAGAGCATAGAAACAGAACTTTTCAATTAAATTTTAAATTATATAAACAAATGGCCCCATAGCACAGGGGAAAAAATAATCTTTCAAATGAACATTATAGAAACAAAAACTTACTTTCAGTAGTGTATCAGTGATGTTGAGAAGTTGAGACACAGCTTCAGCTCCTCTTATTCTCTGTTGGGGATAGTTAGGAATGAAAAAGGGTGTATGGGAACGTGTGGGGGAGCGACCCACGGGGCGTAATAACAGACCTAGTAACGATTTACTGTCAAAAATAAACATTTATCAAGAGATATAATCCTCTGAATCAGCAACCTTGACAGGTGAGATGGAGAAGCAGTTTTGGAAAATAAAAGCTCCCGCCTGCTTCCTGAGCAGGCCTTCGGGTCCGGCTAACGCTAGCAGCGGTGTCGTAGGTAGGTCGAAACGACTTCTGGCGGTTGTTTGTCGCCGCACGCCGATTTGTGAATCCCCGGCGGGCCGCACAAGCCGCCTCGGAAGCGGTCATAGCACTTTAGCGTCCGACAAGGGCGGAGAGTTTACCAGGCCGAAGCTAACTGTTTTCGTAGTGGCAAAAAGCGCGGAAAACATTGTGCTCTTATTTCGAAGGTTTGACGGTTTGTACCGGCGGTGTCGACGTAAGTTGGCACTAAATGCCAGGAAATCTTACTTCGTCCACGAGCGAACGCGCACATATAATCGGTCGCGTTAAACTGCTCGAGCAACTGCACTAATTTGATCCAGAGCAAAGTAAATAAAAGCAGAAAAGTACCTTCTAATATCCGCGATCTCCAGCCATTATCCCGTGACGTCGGTGGTTCTCGCGAGAGTTCGCTCCGAGGTCGAGATGAACACCTCCCCGCCCGGACAGCGGACGGGAGGTAGGTTGCGATTAAACCTCCCGAGGTCTGATCGCCAACGCGAGGAGGAGATCTCCACAGAGTTGAACCCTCGGATCTCCTGGAGGTCTTGTTGAGGTTTCTTGTCAGATAGATTGGTGCGAATAGTTCAAACGATCAAGTTTAGCCGTTCCTCTACGTCCAAAGCCCCTCCACTCACACTTGGTGTGCTGAGGCTGAAAGTACTCCGCAAGGGGTTTTGCTTTCGCTACTGGGTCAGTCTGATTTATGGTCTTCCCCAGGACTCGTGGGCAATCCTCGTGACAGCCAGAGGGGTTTAATGCTGTAAAGGTGGATTTTAATGGGGAGATAAGAGAGCTGAAGGATTAAACACCTTCATCTTCTCTGCGTCCCTCCACATCCCGGCTTGCTCGTGTTATTATCCCGCTCTCGTTAACTATCCACAATTCCACTGTCTTATGTTTAATCTCATTTGGGTTGCTGGTGCTGTTTGCCTTTCTTCTTCTTCTTCTTCTTCTGTTTGCCATTTAATCTCACTTTTGTGGCCTAAAAATGAAATCATCAAAACCCACCCCAGCGCTTTTCAAATTGGTCTCATTAATGTGCACCAGGAGCATGATGTCGGCAGTTTTGCAGGGGCAGACTGCCACCCAGGGAACCTCAGTCGGTAAATCTTCTCCCCTGCCCTTGCTCTGATTGTAGAAGGGAGCGGGAGCAGGACGACATCCCGCATCCGCATTTGCCGTTGGCAGGAAGGGAACGTTTTAATGGTCTTAATGGACTCAGGGGCTGAACAGATCAAAGCCTCCCTGTCCTACGCCGGGAAATGGTTTCATTTCAACCACATGCACCTGACAAGTGTTTAGGGATTAAATATTGGTTATTTCTAGGGCATTGGAAGTCTGGTTAAAATAACCTACCTACACAAACTGGCCTTCAATTAACCGCCTCCTCCATTATTCATTATTTAGGTTTATTGTGCATTTTAATCACTTTTTAAATTCAACTTCTGGTTTTTTACTTGACTTAAACTGTTATATACCTGTTTCAAATCTCCCCATTGCTGTTTTATTATTGCTTGTCGTTTCATTGTCTCATTTTCCTAATGGGTACAGCACCTTGAGCTGCAACCGTTGTACGAAAAGCGAAAACTTGTACTCTTGTACCCAAGGCCTCTCGCGTTAAAAGAGAGATCGTGATCTCAATGGGACGATCTGTTAAATAACGGATGAGATAAAAGAGTGTTTTTTAAACACCTGGACAAAATCCCAGATGAATTTGTACCACTGGAAGACTGGACAGCAATTGTCAATGAAATAAACATGCTGCAGCATTGTGGTCACACAACAGTGACAGTGCGACCTGGGTGAACAAACAATAGTCCTCTCACCTCCTGTGTGGAGAAATGCTGCTGCTGTATCACCTGTGTCACCTGTATCTACGACCTGTATGACCTGTGTCACTGGTATCACCTCTATCACCTGTATCACCTGTATCACCTGTGTCACCTGTATCACCTGTGTCACCTGTATCACCTGTGTCACCTGTGTCTACGACCTGTATGACCTGTGTCACTGGTATCACCTCTATCACCTGTGTCACCTGTATCTACGACCTGTATGACCTGTGTCACCTCTATCACCTGTGTCACGTGTATCACCTGTGTCACCTGTATCACCTGTATCACCTCTATCACCTGTGTCACCTGTATCACCTGTGTCACCTGTGTCTACGACCTGTATGACCTGTGTCACTGGTATCACCTCTATCACCTGTGTCACCTGTATCTACGACCTGTATGACCTGTGTCACCGGTATCTACGACCTGTATCACCTGTGTCACTGGTATCACCTCTATCACCTGTATCACCTCTATCACCTGTGTCACGTGTATCACCTGTGTCACCTGTATCACCTCTATCACCTGTATCACCTGTGTCACCTGTATCTACGACCTGTATGACCTGTGTCACCGGTATCTACGACCTGTATCACCTGTGTCACTGGTATCACCTGTGTCACCTGTATCACCTGTGTCACCTGTATCTACGACCTGTATCACCTTTGTCACCTGTGTCACCTGTATCTACGACCTGTATCACCTGTATCACCTGTATCACCTGTGTCACCTGTATCACCTGTGTCACCTGTATCTACGACCTGTATCACCTTTGTCACCTGTGTCACCGATATCACCTCTATCTACGACCTTTATCACCTGTGTCACCTGTATCTACGACCTGTATCACCTTTGTCACCTGTGTCACCTGTATCTACGACCTTTATCACTTGTATCACCTGTATCACCTCTATCACCTGTGTCACCGATATCACCTCTATCTACGACCTGTATCACCTGTATCACCTCTATCACCTGTGTCCCCTGTATCACCTCTATCACCTGTATCACCTGTGTCCCCTGTATCTACGACCTGTATGACCTGTGTCACCGGTATCACTGGTATCACCTGTATCTACCACGTGTGCACTGTACATGCAGGTTATGGGAGGGAAACCCTCGCTAACATCTGAGTAATGTGACCCTGAAAAAGGCGGGAGGATGCAGATTAACAATCTCTTATCAACCAATCATTTGTTTTATATCAGGAAAATGTTGTGGTGTTATTGTTGAAACTGTATGAACATACGTTTAAAAAAAAAAAAAAAGCTGATATCCATTTTGAGACAAAAATCACCTTATGTTTTTTATTCACTGCGAAAAGGTATAAAATTATGTAAATCTGTAATTAAACAGGTCAACATTCACTCATGTTATTATTTTAATTGATAGGCTTCAGCTGGCGAAGGGCATAAACTCTTGTACAGTTTGTCTGCGATCTCAATTTAAAAAGGTGCAAGTTTAATTAGATTGGAAGGTGCAACTTCCCGTCACCAAAGTAAAAGCAAACGGTCGTGACTATAGCGACGACCAGACCTAAACACATCCCAAAATATCCATTGTTTTTCTCACACTATGCGTATGTTCAGCGGTCACAGCTGCAGCCCGTTGGCGGTAATAGTTTCTAACGGAGGAGACTTTCTGCTTACAGCGCAGACCGTGTGGCGTGACGGCTCCGACACAGGCGGGAGCGGAGAGCGGCTCGAGGGTACTCGCATTCAGAGTGACCGAAAAGCAGGAATCTGCATTTTGTGCTACTGGAAGACGTGAAAAGGAAACCCGGGTCCAAAGCCCCGCCGGCAGGTCGACCTGCAACACGGCCAGAAGTAGAATCCAGCCATGGGTTCAACGACCTGCAGCGATGAGCCGCGTCCCACGAAAAGACCGGCGGCGGGACAAGTGTTCGGACCTGTCGCTTGAGCAAAAGTGGGCGAAACATTTCCCACGAGTGTAGAAGTCCGGCATCCGGGTGCAGACGCCTCAGTGTTGCGTCTCTCTTCACCAGTGGCGACCGCGGCTCTGCGTCGGTTTGGCGTGGACGCGTCCGCCTCGTCTTCGCCGCCGCATCGTCTCGGCACGGAGAAAAGCTGAACATGCAAATAGTGAGCGGAGGTGACGCCGAGCACGAAACACGATTAAAAAACGACGGGGATTTGAGCAGCTGGTCCAGTAATCGCGAAGCTGAAGAGCAGCCTCTCAACACACCGCGGCCCTGTTCTAATTACCCTGAGTTCATCATTATTATCTGAGCGGGAAGAAGTGGACTCAACTGCGTTAAGTCCTGTTGCTTCGTCCGCCCCGACACCTCTGTTCCTGCTCGCTGCTCCAGCTGCGCTCTCGTGCGTCGGTGTCTGTGCCGCGTGCCCATGTAAACAAATGCCTCCAGGCGTCCGACGGGTCTGTTTGAATGTGGTGGTTTCTGTGTGTGTGTGTGTGTGTGTGTGTGTGTGTGTGTGTGTGTGTGTGCGTGCGTGTGTGCGTGCGTGCGTGCGTGTGGTTATTGAGACTAGAGAGAGGAAGAGAAACGGAGGGAGCGTGTGCTGGAATGCGAGGCGGTTCAACTGCCTGGTAACTGATAACAGTGGCCGCACAGCAGGCGGGAGGCTCCCGATGGGTCCTGGACGAGCCTGGTGCCTCCGTCCGCCTGTCTGCAGGCCCCCTGTTCTACGCGAGTCCTGCCTTTTCTGGATCAGAGTTTTCATGGGGTTTGGTTAGAACAGTCACTTCTACCAGTTGTGCCTCACAATTACACTATTTGGAACTGGATCACTGTATATAAACTATAGTCGCTGTGCTCGTTCTCTTTAGTTTTCCCCAGATCCCAGTGAGTTGTTATCCTGGAGACAGCTGCTCCACCTCGGGTCCATATCAGGACATACAGTAGCCTGTATGTGACAGATATTCACAGCGACACTACACACATTCAGTTACAGATTGTACTCCCCTTACTTTACCCGGGGTCCATCTAGAAACTGTTCTGGAGCTTTTGACCATATCACACGATCTTCCTCAGCAGATGGATTTTGCCCACGGAAAGAGAAGTTCCCATTCCCCAACATTTTCTTGGACCGTTGTCACAGCTCCCTGACCCAAAGGCTGCAGCTAATAAGGTTGACAGTGACTCTGTTTGAGCCGGTGCGGGGATTACTCATATCGTTGGTTACACTCGTGCTTGACCATCCATTGCATCGAAGGGAACTATCCAGCTCTTAGTTCGGGACCGGCTGCTAAACGACCCTGCATGTTTTGACCCCTTTGCTTACACCAGGACGGCTTCCTGCCCCGTCCCGTCTCCTCCGGTTGTCGACCCCAGACTCCAACGTGGAGACGTGAGGACCAAATCTCGCCCGTCATGTCCCTGGAAGGCCACTGGAGCACACAGCTGACCCGCATCCACTCTGAGACCAGGCACCCCCCGTAACCACGGAGCCCCTGGCGGATCGATTGTGTGGTCCAGCTGATGGCAGACGTCAGCCTCTCCCTGCGGAGCGAGGAAGATTTTCATGATTCACTCCGTCTACTTGCACGTCTGCGTGAGTTTGCATAAAACCCCAGACACGTATCTTTGTCTCTCTCTATGAATATATGTGTACACACACACGCACACGCGCACACGCGCGCACGCACACACACTCATATGCTTGGTATCTCTCAAAACTTATCACAGATTACAGATGAACTATATCTGCAGGCGTGGTCTAGCAGAGGAAACCGCTGGCTCCGATCAGCCGCATCAAGTTGGAGGGAGACAAGAGGGCCGTCCGGAAGTGAGGCGATTCACCCTTCAAATTAAAGGCTGATCACCGTCAGTCCCGGCGCACCCATGGTTTAGCGACGTTTCTCGCCGACAGCTGCCCGCCCCACAGCTGGGTCAGCCGCGGCTGCGCCTGGGCTTCGGTGTCGCTGACTTGATCCACTGCAGAGTTTGTGCGGCGCGTTGCATCAGTTCACTTAGCTACTGTGGAGAACTCGAGTGCGAGTCACTCCTGCAGCCACAGTCCGGTCTAGTCATCTTTCATTTTGACTGTATGGCCCCAAATCACCTTTGACTCGGGGCTCTTAGTAAAATCTCTGCATCTACGTTAAGTAAATCAGGCAAATGAATAATGAACAGTCCGCAGAACACTTGACTTGATGTAGGCCTATAAGCCTTCATGAACCCCCACCCCCCCAGGGGAGGGCTCGCTCTCCTGCTCCTCGGGGATTTTATTCTGAAGGCAGAACGGCGTGAAGTCCCGTGTCGGCGGCCGCAGCTCTGCTCTGCTCACCCTCCCGGAGGTGTTGGCCGCCCGCTCGCCGCGCCTCCGCACACTCGAACCGCCGGCTGCCGTCGCTTCAGTTCACAGCAGGAGGTAGGGAGGATATGATATTCACACTTCGCTTCGTTTTTCTGCTCAGCGGCGCGGGTCGTCCCGCGGTAGCTCACGTGTCTGTGTCTGTGGGGTTTCGCTCTGTTTATTGTCCGGTAAAGTTTGCCGCGTGGCGGCGCAGGTGCGCAAATGCGCAATTAGTGGTCATCTTGACGCCGCGCGCAAAGTTTTTGTGCGTGATTGTCGATGCGTCGGTGTTGTGGTGGGTGTGTTTTTTTGGCACGTGAAGGCACCCGTCCGCTGCGGCGGCCGGGCAGAGCATCCCGGTGCCGAGGGCTGGGTCGCAGTGGGAGGGTGCCAGCCGCCGGTCACCGATGGGGAAAGTCCATGACCCACCGAGCCGAACCCGGTGCCCGGAGGCAGGTTCGCGGAGGTCTCCTCGGAGCAGGATCGGAGCGGGTCAGACCCGCACCTAGGAGTGTGTCAGCAGCAGCAGCAGCAGCAGCATGTCGGCCGTGGGCTGGTGTATCACTCTGCTGGCCTATTTCCTATTTTTATTTTTATTTTTCTTACCCTCCTGGTTAGATTGCAGCCAAACCACCAACAAAACCACTTCCTCCAAATCAGCCAGTGCATCACACAGCCTCTACGCACACCACCACCACCCTACCCAACCTTGCGTGACAGCTTCACATACCGTGAAATTCCAGTTCCTGAGTAGTGTCTCTACCTACTCACTGCTTCTGGCACGAGCGATTCTGGGTCCCCACTCACAGGCAAAACCTGTTTTCCCGGGAATCCCATTCATGTACGCTCCCGTGTCAGTTTATTAGGGACACCCGCCTGATCAGTGTTGGAGGTGCCGTCGAGCTGTGCTGTGTTACGCTGAGATGCTTCTGTTATTTGGCCCCTGCCCCCGCTCGAGTAAAATGCTAGAGACGCCCCGGTTTATCGCCTGTCTTTAAAAACGCTTTGGTCCCAGGGGGGGAGGATTTATCACGGGACTGTTTGTATCAGACTGCAGTGGTTTAGCTGATGAGTCGGACCTAATACACAGGAAACTGTGAGCTCACTGCGTAAATGTTACAGTTAAGGTCTGCACACAAAAATAAAACATGTTGCACCGCTTACCACGTGAGCAACTTCGGTTTCTATCGGTCGACCGAGCGCAGGTGACGATAGTCACACTTCTTCTTAAATGTGTAAAAAAAGAAAGCATTTTTCTGCATTTCATCCTCGGAGGTTTGACTTCGTAAACACGTGTTTATCATCAATGGCGTTAGCGGGGGTGGTCTTCGATGTTCAGGTGAGGGGGGGGGCTGCTTGTCACGACAAGTGACATTGGACCTCTTTGCAGACTTGGAACCTTTTTCTCAAACATGGGAACGATTGCGTGGAGAGTCCGTGGCAGCGACGCATCTGTTTTGTTTTTAGAGACAGTAGTGCTGCGTAGAGAAGCTGAAACCACCGCCGAAGCAGTCACCAGTGCTGTCTGGTTTTGTCTGAAACCGCTGTTGTTCATATCTAGTGAGCACGGCTGCAAAGCCAAGTGGCGGGGACTCAGTACTTGGTTAAACCTTACGAATAAAGGTTTTTCGAATTGCCTGTGAACAGCCAAGCAAAGGCTTGCAGACTTGCATGTTTTCCTCAAGCTGATAGCTGAAATGCACAGAGGTCAGGAACGGTGATCCTTCGGTCTTTCCAGGTCTCTCTGTTGTCTTTTTGAGTCCCTTTATGTCCATTGTGGGTCACTTTAAGTCTCAGCGTGGTCATTTTGATTGACTCCCCAAAAGAAGTGTCAACATTCGCTTCAAACTTGTAAGAGGCTCCGGCCCATTGGACCCCTAAACGTTTGAGCTTCACGACCACCCAAAACTTGAAGTGAAAAGTCCCTGTCAGTTGTCTCGCAACGCTGCTGTCCTCCTGCCGCAGGACTCGAGAGGTAACGACGTGGCTTTTTTCGGGGGGGCCGCGAAGAGGTTGTCGTAATATGACAGACAGGAAGTCTACACACGACGTCTGGGGAAAAGAGAGCGAAGAAGAAACGGGTAAAATTACACTTTCGCTCTCAACTTCACTGCGCTAAGTGTCTTGTGTCTGTAATTTATTTAGTTTGGCCTTGTGAGACAGTGCGTTTCAGAAAAACAGGCTTTTCCAGTATTTGTGTGTGTAATTTATTTATTTATTTATTTTTGTCATGAATTCAATAGGGCAAGGTTGAGTCACTTGGTCAGTCCAGTGGAGAGAGAGAGAGAGAGAGAGAGAGTGTGTGTGTTGTTTATTCATGTAATGGTTCCTCCAGCAAATGCAGTCGACTGCGTGGGAGTGCTTGATTGACTTTGTGGGTGTGTGTCTGTGCTTTAGTGCTCAACACACACACACACACACACACACTCTGACAGGGAAAGGAGAGCTCAAGGGGCAGTGGGCGCGGTGGCAGTGGTCCAGCCTTCAATCAATATTATCAGCAAATGCCTCGACACACAGGAACAAAGACTGAGGCTCAAATACCCGATAAATTCGTGAAATGTCTGCAAAATTTTAAACTGTGGGAGAAGCTGGAAAAAGCCTATTACAATGTCTTCTCTTGCCAAAATGTGTGAATGTGACCCTTGTCCACTCGACAGACGATTAATGAAAGATTAAGGGCCTTTTAATCCTTAAAATTTGATGGAAAAATACAAATATAAAGTCTAAGAAAGGTTTTGAAAAAAGGTACGCTGCATAATCCCTTATATGACTGCAACACCATGGGCCTTCATGTGCTGCTCTACCAGATGTTGGACCGGCTTCACACACAAGAGTCATTAGTGAGGTCCAGCACCGACGTTGGGCGATATGGTCTGGCTCGCGGTCCAGTTCGGACGAGGTGCAGGTCAGGGCTCCGCGCAGACCGGTCCAGTTCTTCCGCTCCAGACCGGGAATGTCGTTTCTTCAATGGAGCTGCCTTTGTGCACGGAGGCATTGTCATGTTGAAACGGGAAACGCAAGGCGTTGAAACAAAGTTGAAAGGAAATCGTAATCTGAAAATCAGAGCGTGAAGGTTTCACTTCGCTGGAACTGAGCAGGGTAGACCAAAACCAGCATAAACAGACCCGGACCAACGACAAACGCGTGCACGTCTGTCCACATGCTTTTGTCCATTGGTATAGCAGTAGTTTGAAGATGTTTCAACGAGCGTTCCCTGAGAGGTAGATGCCTATGAAGTCTTTTTTTTTTTTTTTAGTCCTTGAAATTCAGGAAGCAGCACCTTTTTTTTAAAGTCATGGAAAAGTCCTCGGAGTCAAGGATCACCCAGGCCGCCGGCAAAAGTAAGGCGGTAACTCGGCGGTTGATTGGTAGGAAGGTGGTGAGAAACGAAGCGTAATACTTCTGATTCAGATATTGTGATCTCTCGTTTTCACAAATGTCCTCAGATGGGACCGAACCGCTGCCGAGATCTGATCGGAAACAGAGAGCGAATTCCTATTTCTGGCCCCGTGCACAAACCCGGTGCGACGGCGTGGCTCAGGGTTAAGGAGATTGCCGTGTAACCGAAAGGTCACAGGCGTGATCTTCGCCGCGGTTGCACGAGTCGCATTCGTGTTTCCTTTCTGGATAAAATGATTTCACACCGAAGTATTTATACGGTCCTCAAGTCGAATGATAGGATAAAGTGTGTTAGTGTGTGTGTTTACAGCCTTTTCATGTCACTGTCGAGTTTGATCTGATTTGATTGATTGATTTAAGGTCTGTGGTTTGATGTCACAGTATGCAAGCAAGACGCAAGGCCGATAGTGCTTGCATGCGTGTGTGTGTGTGTGTGTGTGCGTGTGTGTGTTGGAAAAAGGGTAATGTTAGGACACACATTCAGAGGGCTCACAAGACCTTGAATTCTTTGTGCGACATGACTTCGACAACACAACAAACAGTTGCGCCAGGCTAAATGGAAAAGAATGGAATCGTCTGTCACTGGTCACACACACACACACACACATCGGTTGCAGGGTGTCGTTTGTGTTATTTATCCCACCGCTTTCCTTCGACATTCAAAAAAAAACAAACAAACCAAACAACCCACAAATGTGAGAGGAAGAAGGAAAAAGAAACCAGGCCTTTAATCTGTTTGTTAGCGGAACTAAATGCCTAATGTGACTTCAGCTGGCTTTTATCTGTATATTGTGGAAGTGTCGGCTGGATGCCTGAAATTTTTTAGTAAACTGGGGAACAAACACGCACACAGGCCGTTGTTGTGCGACTGGTTTGACTGGTGAAATGGTTTGAATTGAGTCATGCTGTTGCCGATCAGGAGATAACGATCCTCTGATCGGGGACCAGCTACCGAGGAGGAGTCTTAGCGTCCATACAGAAAGAAGCACCCAGTGATCTGTCGCTGAGAGAGTCGGACCGGCCCCACCCACACACACACACACACACACAGGCACACACACAGGCACACACACAGTAATACACACGCTGCAGCGCAAGAAAGAGGAAGTGTGTTGCAAACCGGCAGTCACATGCTACGGGGTGACTTCAGTCTGCATTCGCCGAACCGTCCGAGGTTGCTGAGGCCGACGGCGGACCGCTCAAGGTGCCGTCCCGCGGGGAGTCTTCCCTCCATGCCGGGGTTACGGAGACGCTGTGCAACTGCTGCAGCAGTGCAATAAAAATATTGGAAAACCACCAAAGGAGGTCTGACAGGCGGGTTCTGTTTTCTTGCGGTAGTTTTCACATGCCAACACGCATACTGATGAAACAGGATAATTATGCAACGGCGTTGTCTCAGGCGGTGGACTGAGCTCTCCGCAACAGGCACCGGAGCCAAAATGTTGGCAATACTGAGAGTTTTAGTTTTACTGGGGGTGGAAATAATCATTTATGCGACCGGCCTCAGGAGCAGTAAGTAGCTTTGTTCCTGCAGTGACCTTGAGCAGGGCTCTGAGGGGCAGTTTTCGATTTTCTTTTCTAGTTCTTCTCCAGAGCGGAATGTTTTCACCTGAGATAAAAACGTGGAGTCGCCTCTTTCTTTTCTGCGTTCTCCTTTCTCTTCCTTCGCTCTCTCTCCCTCCCGAACGTCTTCCCTCCTCCTGAGAGCGTGACACTCCCCGGAACTGGAAGTGCGAGGTTTTCATCCGGGAGCGCACGTTAACCCTGCTCTGTGAATACTTCTCTGAATTTATGAGTTCATCTTACCCTCTGTTGTTTCGGGGCATAGGTCATCTGCGCTTTCCGGCTCCTGGTTTTACTTACAGAGCAGGAGTTGCAGCCTGTTAGGGTGTTTTTAATTATCGTCGATCGGTGAAGTCACGAATTTTGGGTTCAGTTTCAAATTGAATTAGAGTGATGCGTTTTATAGTTCACGGTTAAAAATAAGAAATGAAAGCATGAAACAAATGAAATGTGGTGGTAGGCAGACACATCAGTGAATCTAGTAACAGAAAGGTGAATTTACTGTAAAAACCTTTTTGAAATTGAATCCTGCAATTCCATTTCAGTCCACCGATGAATTCATTATTTAAAGACAAGAATAATAAAAAATATATCATCATTTGGAAATTTAATGATCTTTTTAATGGTCTTTTTTATGATATGATAGCTTTAAAAAAAACGTATTAAACGTATTTATATATCAATTGTATATAATTAAACACAGTAAAAGTCAGTAACTTATATTTAGGCTTCGTACAGTTTACCCAAATTACAAAAACCATGTCTTCCTACTTACTGTAGCTGTGGTGTCTTACTCAGTAAATGGTTGATGCAGTAGGCAGAGCTGACCAGTAGGCGGCAGCGTCACATAGTGTCCTCAGAATGTGGCCATTTTTAGCGAAGCGATGACCCCCCCACCCCCCAGTCCCACCCCGCAGTCCCACTCGCACCGGCCTCCACCCAACACCGGGCGTGTGTTGAGATGAAGACCTGCTTGTGCTCAAGGGGAAAAAGCACCTGACCACGTCGTTGTCTTGGCCCGGGAAGAGGCTCCGATGGCCAGAAAACGACACATGCAACGGCAGTGGCTCATGCTATCTGGCAAATGAGTCAGAAAGGAAACTGTATTTCTGGGATTTTGTTTTTTGTTTGTTTTGTTACAGACCATTCTGAGTTTTGATCCCTCGGTTTGCAACATGAGGTTCACTAAAGTTTAAATATAGCGGACCTCAGGTTCATGCCTCCCCCCCCCCCAAGCATGGGAAAAGTAAAGTGGAGGAAAACCGTTCCTCTGGACAAGACGAGTATCTTTAATGGTCTGAGCCCTGTGAGATTTGCCGGGAACGATCATCACGTAATCCTGTTTATCTTGTATTTTCAGTCACTTGTGCCTTTTCGTTTGTATATTTTTTCACTCAGACTCAGACTTTAGAAGAAGAATGTTTCTTATTTCCGGGCTTCGTACCCAGGGACCATCGAAACTCCTATGTTCAGTAGCACTAAGGCTGGAATATATTTCTCACACGGTAAAGTATTTCACATGCTCCGGTGAATTTGTTTTTTTTTTCCCGTGCTCTGCACAGTCCCCAGTCTGCGAGCCCACGGGGCATTTCTGCTCTCTTCTGTTCCATTCAGTCTAATGCCTCAGCTTCGTTCCGCTCGCCCTCAAGCCCCCCCAGCGATCTTGTGGTCCGCTCGGACCTAAAACTCTTTTATTTTGGACCGAGATGCACACGTTGCTCCAACATTTTACTTGATAACAAATCGTTTTACCAGCACAACACAGTTTGCAAAGCTTTGACAATACCGCAGATGTCATTCGGGTCGGAGTTAACATTTTTGGGGGACTCCGTGGCTGTGGGTGGATGTAGTCATTTTTAGGGGATTAATTCTTAATTTGAGGGAATGGAATTCTGAAGTGAAAGGAAGAAATGAGTGTACCAAGTGCATAAATTAGTCATCTTAGGAAATAATTAGTAGTTTGAGGGCAGGAGCTACCCCCCCCTCGATGACACATACCAGACTCCATTGAGAAATTTTATCATTTTTACTGAGTTGCTTCATACAGCTTTAAGCACAATCCTTTCAATCCATTTTCTTCATTTGGTATTGTGAAAACTTTCTGTGGGTGCATGCCTCTGTGTGTGTGTGTGTGTGTGTGTGTGTGTGTTTGCCCCAGCGCTCACATGAGGGTGGCAGTCTGAATGCTCTGGTCCTCCTCTGGAATGTCAACATTGAGTCATGTTGGCAGAGTCATGTCGTCCTGGGGCGGAGAGCCGCTCAGGGCCGCCAGCCTCACGCACACTCAGAAGATTCGTACTGGTTCAGCCAGTTTTCCCGAAACAACGTTCACTCACAGATACTGATCATTCACACTGATTCCAGTGCGTTCCACCCAACTAAGTGTCACCCAACTTTTTTGGGGGGGTTTTTTTCTCACACTTGGCCGCCCCTCGGAGGAGCCTGTAGCCTTTTATAACCTCACACGTTACTATATGGAGAATTAATCAATCTGTGACTTCCACTGCTGACGGTACGAACTGCAATAAATAAGCTTCAGGCCTCTTGAATTAGGTGGATTTTGGCCTTAAACAGAGCAGCTATTTTTATGATCAGTTGTTTTTTTTTTTTTAAATGCCAAACTTTTTTTCTAGTTTCAGCTTCTTGATGTGAGGTTTTTCTGCTTTTCTCTGTCTTATATCATCGTAAACTGAACATCTTTGGCTTTTGGGCTGTTGGTCCTCTACAAAACAAGCTATTTGTAGATGTCACCTTGGGCTTGAGGGTTTTGTCTTTTGGCAGACTAAACGATTAACGGATTAATCGAGAAAGTAACAGCTCAAAGCAACAGTTCAGCCATTACGGACGTATGTTGATTTGCTTTCTTTGCCAAGAGCCGGGTGAGAAGCTCAGTAGCACTCTCACGTCAGTCCTTTCAACGTGAAGCTGGGCCCAGCAGCTTGTTAGCGTAGCTTGGCATAAAGCTAAGCCTTGACTACTGCAACGCCCTCCCTGGCGCAGGCGGCGGCAGCACGTGCAGCGAAACCTCTGCAAAACGGTCCTAAAATGCAGCAGCGCGTCTGCACTCACCGACCGGAACTCCCTCGTTCTTTCACTACGATCCGCAAGTGGTGACGAGCGGTCCTAACATCCCCGCGAGGCAGGAGAGCTCAGTCCAAACTCTTCTCCTGTGTTGTCTCTCGGGTGGTCACCGAATCGATCAGCAGAATCTCTTTCTGTCCTCAAAAAATTCCCTCTAGACCTGCCTTTTCCAAGAGCTCTTACTCGCCTGCTTCATGCACCTACAACCTTGTGTCTCTTGACCAACAATGGGGGGAAAAAAAAAAAAAAGTTATTCAGGTTTACTATCGTATAAGACAAAGAACAGCTGCAAATCCTCACATTTTGAATGTTTGGTATTTCTGCTTGAACAATGACTTGAGTGATCACTCGATTATGAAAATGGTCGCTGGTAAATTGTCTGTCGGTCGACTAATGGATTAATCGACTAACAGCTGCAGCTCCAGATTGGCCTGAAAAGTCAGTGTAAGTTTCTTGAAAGACGATGGATAGAAAACACTGGGTCACACACTGATTTGACCAACAACTCCAGTGTGGTTTGTTTTGTTCTCCATGTTCAAGGGAAAACCTGGACCAGTTGCCCCCTTTAACACAGACAGGTGCCTCAAACAGGAAGTGCCCCCCCCCCCATACACACACACACACACACACCTCCGGCCTCTCATTGGCTGTCCTTGGGCTCCTGAATCCCCCCCTCAGGCCAATAGCGTCTCCTCCCTCCCTGCTGCGTCCCGCCCGGCTGAGTCTTCCCCTCCACCGCCTGAGTCGCCGCTGCACTCGGCTCTCAACCTCCCAGACTGTCTGTCAGGGCTCTGTGAATGTGTGTGAGAGAGTGTGTGTGTGTGTGTGAATGTGTGTGTATGTATGTGTGTGTGTGCGTGTGTGTGTGTTGCGGCGAGATTGTGTGAGAGAAGATTTTTTTTTTTAAAAGTTTGTTTTCTGACGGAGACAAAATTTAGGGAAGTGAAGACGATGATGATGATGATGATGATGAGGATGATGATGCGGGCTCAGGTCAGTGGATGCCGACACTATAGAGCTGCTATCTGGTGTGTGTGTGTGTGTGTGTGTGTGTGTGTATACAATGAAAGGAAATTCATGCTCCTCCTGCCATTGTATAATACAGTGTTCTCCAGACTGTTGGTTTCCAGTTTCCACATGACTGTGTGTGTGTGTGTGTGTGTGTGTGTGTGTGTGTGTGTGTGTGTGTGTGTGTGTGTGTGTGTGTGTGTGTGTGTGTGTGTGTGTGTGTGTGTGTGTGTGTGCGCGACTGCAGGAAACCGATGTTTTGATTATCGCCGAAGCAATTGAGTTTTTTCAGTTTGTCTTTTACTCTGTAAAGTGTCAAAAAGAAGAAGGCGTCAGAGCTGCAACGATTGGTTGCTTGACAGAAAATTAATCAGCAGCTATTTTGATGATTGAATTATCATTTAGCCACTTTTTTTAAAGCAAAAATAGGAAATATTTTATGCCTGCACCTTCTCAAATGTGAGAACTTAATACTTGTCTGTGTAATATTTAATATGTTTGAGTCTCAGATTGTATTTCGGTCAAAAGAAGCCATTTGACACTGAAGCAGGATGGACGTTTTTCATTATTTTTTACGGACAAAGTCGACCAGTCGAGAAACTAATCGACAGATTAATAGATAATGAAAATAATCATTAGTTGCGTCTTCAAATTGCTTATTTTTAGAGTCTGGCCTATAAAAACATTCAAAGGTTTTTTATTTTTTTTCAAGCTTGGCTTAATGATGCCAAAATGTTCCACAGAACAATTTAAAAGGTCTTTTTTTTCTGAGAAATTGGTTTTTATATTATTTTATATTGTTTGGGGGGGGTTAATGGTCCACAATGTACCCAATTAAAGTGAGTGCTCACTGGGCTGAGAAATGCACAAACACACACACCAACCACTGCCTGCATTAATCGTCTTACTTTTTTTTTTTTTTTTGTGCAATGGCCAAGGTTAATAACAAACCTTCAAGCTCAATTTCCTCTATTGATTTGAGTCAAACAGATTTAACTCAGGTTATGTTCTGAGAAAACACCCTGAAATAGAAAGGATTTGTTCTGAAGGCTTCATTATTCTGGGGTTTTCCCACCAATTCTGCAGCTCTACAGAGTCAATTAGCCTCCTTTAGCCCCTCTAGTTTTGGTTTTCGTGGTTTGGTGTCAGTGTTTCCAGCAGGCAGCTGTTTTTTGGAGAAACAGCTGTAAAAAAAAAAAAAAAGCCTCTGTCCACCACCAGCAAATGGCAGACAGACTCAGTCAGGGACCAGCTGGTGAACACGGTGGAGCATTTAGCAGCTAAAGAGCCAGATGTTTCCCTCAAGAGCTGGTGGAGACCAAAACCAGAGCTAAAAGGGAAGGGATACTGGACTTAGATTCATCAGGTGGACACAGACATCTGATCCAGATGAATCATCATGTTGCTCTTTGTCTGCTGGATCTAGAAGTAGGCAACTGTTTGGCTTCTGTGGAATGTAACTTAGAACATTTACTAAAGCACCGTACTTAAGTGCAATTTTGAAGAACTTGTACTGAAATATTTCCATTTTATGCTACTATACTTTTCCCTCCCCTACATTTCAGACGGAAATATTGTACACTACATCTAATTTACAGCTGTCATACTGGTACTTTTACTTTGAAGTACTTCAACCACTGCTCTTTTATGACATGTTGGCCGTACCACATTTCAGAGGCGACAAGGTGTGACAGCTGTGGGTCCATCAGCACGGTTATGGAGTTTTTCTGCCCCCGGCGAGAGTCCAAAATTGTATATGACTACAGCTCAAGGGGTACCCAGTGGAGTTTTTACTTCCAGACTGCTCCAAATAAACATGGAATACAGAATATCTACAAAATCAGCCTTGAAAACGCTTTATGTGGAAGGAAGTACGGGATACAGACAGACACATCACCCGATTCGATTTCCTGTCAGCGCTCAGCTGTTGTCTATAGTATCTAATAAGGGCGAAAGATACCAAAAATACTCAAAACATTAAGTATTAGCTAGTGTTGCACTTGATATAAAACAAGAAGAATATCTCAGTGCATTTGTGTATGTTTTAAGAGATCACGGATTTTAGCGAGCACAGTCTTCGTCCTGTTTTTGCCACGGCACAGGCGTGCAGTGTTTCAGACGGAGGAGTCAGTTAGGCTCCTTACAGACGTTGGTGCGGCCACCTAGGTCACCACCAGGATGTTTGCAGGATAGTTGTAACCCAAAAAACACGCCAGTTCGAGTCCTTTAAAACTCCACCTTAAAAGTCAAAAAGTTCTCGAATGGAAAGGGAAAGTTTCAACAGTGTAGTGAACCAGCCCCAAAAGTTTCACATCTTGAATTCTTTTATTTCCAAATCTAGGTGCTATCTGTAGAATGGGGCCAGGTTTGTATTCCTGTGTGATTTTTAGTTCTGATAACATTATTCCCTGGCAGACAAAAGAAGAAGAGCGTATGAGCATGTCACAGAAGCCGTGCTACTTTCAGCAAAGACTTTATCAAAGTGAAACACGAGCCAGGAATATGAGCGGTGAGGCCACTAACCTGCTCCAGCTGCTTTATTTAAATCCGGATAATCTGAGTTTTCTGCTCAGTGCCGGCCACGTTTCTTCTCCCTGGCTGTTCCTTTATGTCTCTCTCCCCCCTCCGTTACTTTGACTCTTGCTGATTTTCTTCCTGCATCACCGGTTCCACCAGGAGCTATTGTTGAGGCATCTCTGGACACACCTCAGACGCACTTTCACACATACTCCTGCCTCACACCGCTCCAATACATCTGCGGAACAAAATAAGACCAACGGAGAGACACAGTATCTTAATGTTGTGGACGGTTTGCACGCTACAGGCTATGAACTGCACACTGTGTGTTTTTGTGTGGTCTTATTTATGCAAACAAACATTGGCAGCGAGTGGGAGTAGAGTACAGGTTGCTGTATTTGCATCCAATTTGAGTTTGCACTGAGACAATATAATATATATATATATGTGTGTATATATATATGTGTGTGTATATGTATATATGTATACACACATACACATATATATATATGTATATATGTGTATGTATATATATATATATACATAAATATGTATATATACATATATATGTGTGTGTGTGTGTGTGTGTGTGTGTGTGTATGTATATGTATGTGTGTGTATATATATATATATATATATATATATATATATATATATATATATGTGTGTATATGAGACACACACACTATATATGGTAAATGGCAAGTTATACACAGGGACTGTGACCTCATATAATGATGAATCTATTGGTTTGCAAGATGATTGGTAGAAAATAAGCTCAATTCTGACTTTTCTGCAGTCTTTGCTTTTCTTGCAGAATACTTTAGTTTTCTCCTCTCAGGCCTTTAAAAGTTACTCCAATTAAATAATATGAGCGGCTAAAGTTCCTTTAAGAGGCATGAAGCTTATGACACGGTGTCGCAAGGAGACACGCCCTCATATTAATGGGTCACAAGCAAAAATATGGTTGGGAACCAGAACGGTAGATAACCACGGCATCAGAAAAACAGTCCACAAGAAGCTGTTAATCAGTCACTTCTTGGGAATGAAAGCGAGACTGTATCCCCAAGCTGGTTTTATAACGAAGCAGGAAGAATTTCATTGTCCCGGATTCAGTGGAAGGACGTATTGTTTCATGCTCTGAGGGCTGTCGAAAGCTCTTGTGGGCAATTTTGTAGGCGATATTGAGTATCGTAAATTAGCAGGCGACGGCCTGTGGTTACCTCAGCTGCAGAGAGAAAGAGGCTGTTATTTGAAGCATGGTTATAGGAGAGACATGCCTGAATTTGTTTTTGCTGTTGGTGTGGATGATGTATAAGTGCTGTATATTTAATCGTATTTTAGTAAGCAGCCTCCCTGTTTTCTGGTCGTTTTTTTTTTTTTTGTTTGAATTTGTAGTCGATGCAAACTCAACACCTCCTCCACGTTTACCTGTCGTGGTCCTGATAAATTCAGGATAATGTGCAGTCCCTACTGCACTGTTTTTCTTTTTAGCAGAAAGAATGCTTCCTTTTCATCACTTTAATTTACTAATTCATTCATTCTCATCACTTCAACTTTGCTGTTATTTTGATTTTGATACGCCGCTTTTTGATAAAAATCAAGACATTAAAAGCCTTCTAGTGGCTCCGAGGGCTCGATTCTGCCCTTTCCCGGTTAGACTTTTAATGTGAAACGTCTGTGCAGGAAGTGTCGACAACAGTTGTTTTATTCTGATAAAATGAGAATACTCGTACAGTATATAGATTTTGTTGTTAAACTGTGGGTTAATTAAATGGCTAGTTGCTCTTTGACGGGACTCGTGGCTGCTGCTGCTGCCGTGACACTCTTTGGCCTCTGTGGGGTTCAGACCTGTGACTTGACCCTGCCCATTTCGGTCGGTGGCGGGGTCGTCCGGTGGAGGAAGTGAGAGCAGACAGACCGCAGCGAAAGTTCACTTTTGAAAAGTTTGTGAGGCAGGGAATAGACGAGAGACCAACTCAGTCTTAACAACAACAACAACGGGTGCAAAATGGCTACAGCGACACGCAAACCACCACCGAGAGTCACAAAAATGACTATAAAGAAAATGACCACAAAGAGACAGGAATGACTCCAAAGACGCGCAGAATGAAGAGACCACAAAGAGACGCACAACGACTGCGAAGAGACACAAGACAACTAGAAGGAAAACCCACAGAGATGCAAAATGAAAACCACCATAAATCAAAATTTGTGTTTGGCTGTGGGGTCTGTTGCGTGTCTGTGCCCAGCCGTTCGCCTGTTATGTAAATGTTTGCTTTGCTCAAACCAGACAGGAAGGGACGGTGTCACTGCCGAGAAGAGCAGTGAGTTGAAAAGTAACGATGTCGAGGAAGAGGAGCGTTTTTCAGTTCCCTCTCGAGCTGCATCGTTAACCCACTTTTTAATAATGGCCACCGTGAGGGCAAAGGATGCTCACCTCTTCTCACAGTAAGTCCCCTAATGACATTTCTCATTGGATTCATCATTTATGCTAATTCTGTTGCCTATTTATTTTATGCTGATTAAAAACTGATCAGACATCAAGTGGGGACTCTGATTAATTCCTGTTTGCTCACAGAGCTAAAAGACTTAGATTCACCGGCCGGGCACAAACACCGGATCCAGACGAATGATCACGTTGCTCCGTAACCGCTGGATGTGGAAATACGCAGCTGTTTTCCGTAACGGCCTCGTGGCTTGATGTGTCACCGTCGTGCTCACGGCTTGTTTTTCTGTCCCAAGGGTTCAGAAATCGGTTCACGCAGGTTTAAGAGCTGCTCCTGCATTAGCACCATGTCTATCGCCGAAAACAAGCTCCCTCTTCGCCATGAAACGCTCTTAATGTCCGTCTCTCTGACGCATCTCGTCGCTCATTTTGACCTCTGCTCACGTCCTTCGTCTCTCTTATAACCTCTCCTCCTTCCATCTTTCCTCCTCTTTCTATATATCTACCTTTCCCAGTTGTTTATTTTTGGCTGTTTTACCCTCACCAACCTGCAGCTCATCCATCCATCTCCCTCTCTCCCTCTCCCTCCTCGCAGCCTCAGATCGCATCAGATGAGACACTAATCCAAACAACAGGATTAGCAGAGGAGAAGTGCAGGCAGGAAGCGCAGGGGGCTTTTTTGAACCACATTCCTCAATATAAGTGTGGGTGTGTGGAGAGAGAGAATTTAAAAAAAAATTTTTTTTTTTAAAAACAGGTCAAACGGTGTTCGTGTGTGCACTCGTAAATGAAGAGGATTGAGGGAGGGAGGGATTTTCACACGGAGTGACCCAGAAACATGAACGTGTCGAGAAACGCTGCCTGTGGCTGAGACGGAGGGACAGAGACGACGACTGGAAGTTTGCGCCCAAACGGCGCTCGACAAGTAAACGTGTCATCCGTCATTAATGATGCAGTAAAACCCTGAGCCAACGGGAAATGAGCCGCCACGGGAGCGTGAAAGCTTATACGGAAACTAGGCCGGGTGTGTTGGCAAGTGTGGCGTTTGACGGCTCCTCCGTCCGGTCCCGCTTCCTCGGACACGGAAACGAGGCGCTGAAATGTGTAATTCCGTCAAGTTCAATCCAAAACAGGCACACAAGTGATACCATGTCTGCAATCTCGAGCTTTTTAATTACAGAACTTCGTTCAGGTCGATCAGCGTCTAAATGCCGGGACTCGGCCCCCCCCCCGCGTTGTCCAGTTGGTGTCCGGTGATGTAATTTCCACTGGGGACAGGGAAGACATGGCCCCACCCCGCTTTTTAGAATCATACGCGCCTCCGTTTTGATAATTGGGGCGCCCCGCCTAGCCTGAAATAGAGAGTGTCTCGGCTAGTGTCAGAAGACATTTAGGCTTTTGTTAAGCTCCCGGGAAACCGTGCTGCTGCATCACACGGCAAAGACCCCGTAGGCTGAAGTCAGTTTGAAAATCCTCAGCTGGACGACCGAAATGTTAGTGTCTACTTTGTATTGGCCACCGTACCGCCTCCGTTAACCCATTCGAGAAGAAAATATCACAAAGTTATTTTAAGATCGCATCGCGCAGCCCCGAATCTGCCGTTCTAGGTTCTTCTGAACCAGTGAGAAGAGCACGGACGCAAAAAAAATCAAAAACCAATACAGAAACCTCGACTGAGGAAAAACCCACATTTGCTGTTACTTTGACAGACAAAAAAAAAAAAAGTATATTCATGTAGGACCCTGAGTATGTTTCCAGGGCCTTTGACGTCGGCCGTCTTGCTGTAGTTAATGAACAAGTGAAACCCTGACAGTTACACATTCACTCTGTGCTGAAACGCTGCTTCAGGTTAACCTCCAGGATCACCTCTTGGATTCCGTGTGTTCTTACACAACCTGGATATTGAACCAGAAGCTCGTAAAACCCAGTGGAAGTCTTGTTGGGAAATGACTTTTTCTCCTCTGTTTGTCTGAACGCCTGTGTTTGCTGCCCTCTGGACTCTATGCTAGTGGACTCCCCTCACATCCACATCCAGGTTAACAAAACCCGGAAGTAGATCAGAGCGGGGCGACCGCCGCTTTTTGATGTAGACAAGGGCCAGTTCGCTTGGGCTTAAGTGGGATATCCTGACTAGAGCCCGGGTGAAGAAATTTCTGTTTAGTTTGGTTGCCCTGTGCGACAACTCTGGCCTGGATGAACAAGGGAAAATGGAAGGATGATTCAGTTTGATAAATTTAATGTACCCCCCCCCACCTGTCTCTAAAGGTGAGCCCCAGGCCCCAGACTGAGTTCTAACCATGCTGCGGCAGTCCGAGCCGACTTCCAGCACCCTGGAGCTGGTTGCCAATGACATGACCAACATCATGGAGAAGCTGGACACACGAGAGCTCGACTTGGGAGATGGAGAGTACGACACAACAGACAACAACACCCCAGGTGTGTGGTGTTCGTCAGCCATCTCTACACCTCAGTATATGTGTGTGTGTGTGTGTGTGTGTGTTTCTTCATGTGATATCTGATACACGTGTGTATGTCTGCTGGCGTTTGTCTCCAGCGGAGCGCTTGCCTTTCACGGCGATCTACCACACTGTGGGTTTCAAGGAGCCCGAAGCCAAAGTCTTCCTGTCCTCTCCGATCACCGCCAAGATCCTGGAGGTGGAGCGGTTCACCTCAGCTCAGGACCGTTTCAACGTCACCACGCAGAGGAGTGTCAACAAGGTGCAGACACCTCTCTCTCACTTCTCTCCCCATATAGTTATTAGTATTATTATTATTATTATTATTATTGATATATTGATATATATGATATTGACTAGAGCCAGGAGACGGCTGGATTAGCTCAGCGCCAAGACTGGAAAGCTAGACTGGGAATCATCAACTGTGCTAATTAGTGAGCTTTAGAGGTGCTGGTAGGTCGGGTTTCATTACCTCTGGACAGAGCCTGTCTTCCCGTCTCCCCTTTTGCTTCCAGTCTTTATGCTAAGCTAAGCTAACCGTCTCCTAGCTGCGGCTTCAGAGAGCGGTATCGATCTTCAAATCTCAACCCTGGGCAAGAAAGGAGATAAATGAATGGCCCCAAAAAAACCTTTGCGCTATTTAAGCTATCACAGCCTTTTAATGTCTACTGTAGAGTATAATTACATTCAGTACGCCCATAGGTGTAATCAGCAGAGTAAAACCACCACTGGATGGACGATATTACGTTGTTCAGACCTGGAGGAAAATTTGCTGAGACTCATGACGACGCCAAACAAGCATAGAGTGGTTTTATAAAGAACAATTTCACGCGGGCAGTGCTGCTGACTTCCAAGGAAACTATTATCCTCCGAGGAAGGTCAGTCGAGGCTTTCTCTGATGGATGGTGTCAGGCCAACTGAACGGCTCGGCCTCAGTCAAGCTGCCAAAAGGGCTTGGAAATGTGTCAAATCTGCTACTGAGCCGCCAAAGTCTCCACGTCGGTGGCAATGAAAACCAGCAGCGACATCAAAATGGGAGATTGCAAGTAATTTAACAGTGAAGCGTTGGTTATTAAAAGCTTTTTAAAATATACAATATGTAACTTCAGTCTCTGCGCTGTGTGTTCAGGCGATGCCGGCGGTGTTTAAGATAGAGCTGAAACACGGGGAGTTTACGTGGTTGGTGAAGAGGAAGGAGAAACACTTCATGGATCTCCACAGGGAGCTCAGGACATACAAGACCTTCATGAGGCTGCCGCTGCCGTCACGCAGGTAAACACTCTGAGGCTTCCTCTGCCTTTTCCTGCTCCGGATCGCCTGGGTTTAGTTACCACCTCAGAACCATGATGTCAACAGGTGTGGATCAGAATCACGCCGAAGGTGTGTCAATCTTTCACACATCAGACCGGCAGGTCGCATTATGTCTTCAGCATACGGTGATTTCTTGTTGCCTCCATCATCTAAACCTTCCGCAGAGTTGCTAAAGCTCCTTTTTAGAAACAAATTCCACACATCAGCCGCCCACATTTCTCCAGCGGGTCCCGGGGTTCAAACCGACAACCTGTTAACTGATCTTTCGTCATTTCTGCCTGCAGTCACACAATAAAGAGGCAGACGGCGACGAGGAGCGCGGTGAGGCAGATGCCGAACCTTCCCAGAGGAGGCGGAGACGAGCTGGTCAGGGAGGAGCAAGTGTCCAGTCGCAGGGTAGGTCATTCATCAGTCTCTCTTGCTTCCATACCTGTTGACATTTAATTTTCCTACACTTACTAGCGGATATTTCTCTAATTTGTTTCAGAAACAACTGGAAGATTACTTGAATAAGCTTCTGAAGATGCCGATGTACAGGAACTACCATGCCACGGTGAGGACGGTGGTGTTGAAAATGCGTCTGCGAGCTTTCTACTCGTCCTGGAAAACTGGGAGAACCTGGAAAAGTCCAGGAAAAATGACCAAAAAAGAGACCTGGAAAAGATTTTTAATGGGAAGCTGTTGGTTTAAGATTTTAAACCACTTTTATTTTTCGTTTTTCAGATGGAGTTCATTGATGTTAGCCAGCTGTCCTTCATCCACGACCTGGGCCCAAAAGGCTTGTAAGAACAACTCTCTGTCGGAAATATCAGCGTCTGCCGTTCAGTTTTGGGTTCAGTACTGAAATCTTAAAACTCTCCTGTCCCGTCACACCAATTCAGCACGAATGGTTCATTATGTTGAACATTAAATTGATCTGTCAAATCTGAAGAAACTGACTCTTTTACCTCAACGTTTATATGATGCAAATTTAAATGGTTTCGGCTTGTTGTTGTCTGGAAAAATCTGGAAATGTTTTGAGAGAATGAAACTAATTTTATTTAAGGAACAAAATACCAGGAACATAAACTTTCTTTGTCTTTCAGAGAAGGGATGGTGCTAAAGCGATCAGGCGGCCATCGGATCCCCGGGCTGAACTGCTGTGGCCACAGCAAAATATGCTACCGCTGGTCCAAACGGTCAGTTGTTTCTTTCTTCCTCTTTTTTGTTTTGGTCTTGACTGCTGAGATCTGAAGACACATGGACAGTGAAAGAGAACGACAGGGCAGGAACAAAGCAGATGAAAAATTTCTGTGTGACTGAATATTCCTGTCCTGTAATGTTAACCAGGATTTTTGTTGTTGTTGTTGTTGTTGAAATGAGTGCACCATGACTTGAGAGTGAATCCCCACTGAATCACAGGAGGAGGACGACAGGTCCCGTGCCGTCCTCTCTGAGTTTAGATGCCTATTAAAATACCGACCTCGTATGTGTGCACAGCTGGCTGGTGGTGAAGGACTCCTTCCTGCTGTACATGAAGCCGGATTCGGGCGCCACCTCCTTTGTGATGCTGGTCGACAAAGAGTTCAGCATTTTGATGGATTCTAAAGACACGGAGACCAAACACGGCGTCCGCATCGACAGTCTCTCCAGGTGCATGTTCACTTTATAGAGCGGCGAATGATCCATAGGGCATCCAAAAGGCCCTTAACGAGTATTTTAACATTAATAAACTATTATTAATCCTGTAAACCAGGCTGTAGAGAAGCTGAAGTGAGGTAACTGAAATGATAAAAAGTCTGTTCATAACCTTGACCCACCAGTGACGTAAACCCATTGCAGAGGTGCTCGCTTTGCTCCAAGAGCCAGTTAAAAAAAAAAGAAACCATCCGTGTGTCTGCGCAGGTCCCTGGTGCTGAAGTGCAGCAGCTACAGACACGCCCGCTGGTGGGGTCAGGCCATCGAAGGCTTCGTCCAGAAGCACGGCTCGGCCTTCCTCACCGACCACCGCTTCGGATCCTTCGCCAGACAGGAAGAGAACATCCCCGCCAAATGGTAACCGCCGCGAGCAACCGCCGCCGGCCACCGGTGCCGCCGTTCACATCTGACATTTTGACCCACGGGTTTTTTATGCCTTCTTTTGGGGGGGTGGGGATTTTGGATTTTGGTGAAGTTACCCTTTAATAGTAGAAGTGGAACTCGCATAAAAGTCAGTGACTAAGTAGTTCCTTCACTTTTTTTCCCTAAACTAAGCGGTTGCATTATCTTTCAAATACACCTCAGTACGTATGATGGTAAGTGAACGCATCTCTGTTCAGCCATGACGTTCAGAGCCTCAGTTCGACATTTGTTCAGTCTGTCGCTGCTTCAAACTGTTACAATCGATTCAGTACAAAAGTAGCCTTTACGAGCACTGTACATAACTTTAATAGCCCAGCAGCCTGTTATTTATAATAGTGATAATAAACTTTATTTATAGAGCATCTCCCCAAAAACAGGAAAAATAGGCAAAAAATGATTTCCAATAATGAAAAGAATAAATAAAAGAGCAAAGACAAGTCTGAGATGGAGTTGGGGACGAAACTATGACCACGCCACGTTTTAGGATGATGTTTCTGCGACTTTTGTGGTCTTTTAATGAGCTTTTGAAGAGGAAGTAAAGCCCTAACGGCCGAAACTGAAAACCGTGCTCTCAGTGCAGTCGTCTCACTTTGGAAATATGTCGATAGAGATTTGTTCACACAGTCGTGTGCAAAGGTTTTGGGCACTCCAGATGTTTAGATTCTTCTAAACATCTGGAGTGCTGGAACAACCCACCTGCCAAGAACCTGAAAACCCGTGTGCAAGAGGAGAACTGGTGCTGTTTTAAAGGCCGAGGGGTGGTCACAGCAGATATGGATCTGATTTGAGTTTTTCCGTTTACTGCACTTTGTATAAATGCAAACTATTCATGGATTTAATTTGAAAGCATCCTCACTTTACTTTTGGTGCCTAAAACCTTTCCTACCTTTTTACCTTTATTTAATAATGTGTGTTAATGAGGAAAACGACTTGACCTTTGATTCTCAGCACTAATCTGACGCAAATTAGCGCCAGGCACCGCGGCCAGATGTCGGTAAAAATGTCAAGTCTAGATGAGACCTGGCCCAGATGGTAGTCTCTGTGTGTGTGTGTGTGTGTGTGTGTGTGTGTGTGTGTGTGTGTGTGTGTGTGTGTCTCGCTGGAGTAACCCGACACAAAGAGAGGGAAAGTGAGCCTCGTCTGCTCATCACCTGTCCCCCTTGCTGGGCCACACTATACTGCCTGTGAGACTCTGTGTGTGTGTGTGTGTTTGTCCACGGTAAACAACACGATGATTCAACAGACAGATTGAAAAGTGAGAGGGGTGGTTTGGGTTGTTCTTACCGTCTAAATGTGTGTGTTCATGTGTGTGTGTGTGTGTGTGTGTGTTTTCTACAGGTATGTGAATGGGAAAACATACATGGAGGATGTGGCTGATGCCCTTGAAGAGGCCAGAGAGGAAATTTTCATCACAGACTGGTGGTGAGTGTGTGTGTGTGTGTGTGTGTGTGTGTGTGTGTGTGTGTGTGTGTGTGTGTGTGTGTGTGTTGGTCCATCACACTAAGGTGAAAATAAGCCCATTACATATGAAGTGCTTGGAGAGGGTGGGGATTTTCTCTATGTGTGTGTGTGTGTGTGTGTGTGTGTGTGTGTGTGTGTGTGTGTGTGTGTGTGTGTGTGTGTGTGTGTGTTCAGAGTGCATCGAGTGCACTTGGCGGTCACCTCTAGGGGAGATTTTCTGGTCAAACAGATCAGTGACAGTCCGAGGCTCAGACTACTGTTATTCTAGTACACACGTAAAGGCACACACATCGAGACCACAAGCGAGGAGTGCGCGTGCGTGTGTTTGTTAGCGGTTTGTTGTGTAAGCAGTATTGGAGGTGCTCAAGTCCTTCGCCTCAGTGAAAACAATGTAGAAAATGCAAAAAAAAAACAAAAAAAACAAGAAAACCATCAGGTCATCAAAGTCCTGGTTTTAAAAAATGCAGGACAAAAAGAAGAAGAGAAGAATTCCGTCCTGGTGTTTGATGAAAGTTTTGGGTAATTTCATGTTTTGAGATGTTCTAAAGTAGGAAAGGAAGGAAAAAGAAAGGACATATTGAAGGGAGAGATAAAGAAAAAGGGGGCTGGATGCAGACGTTAAGGAAAAATGGGAGGAAAAAAAAAGGAAAATGGGGAAAGAAAAACGGAAGGAATTAAATAAGATAAGGATTTAAGTAAAAGAAAAAGAAGAAAAGTAGGAAGGAAGGAGACGAAGGCAAAGAAAACTATATATTTTCAGTTTACCAGTGGAAATGCTCATTAGTACACTGGTGTGTTTCTCCGTGTGATGCCTCACCGTGTCCTTTACCCCCCAGGTTGAGTCCAGAGATCTTCCTGAAGAGGCCGGTTGTCGAGGGCAACCGCTGGCGTCTGGACTGCATACTAAAACGCAAAGCGGTGAGCAGGAAAACGCCTCCCCGGTGGCCCGCGTGCCACGGTTACGTGACAGCCCCGTGGAGAAGCCCGTCCTCCAGCAGGCCGACACGCCAGCGGCCCGAACCGTGTGCTTCGCTGCAGGCGTGGCTCGATGACGTGACCGGCGCGGCGTAGCGCGGAAAGAGCGGCGCGGCCGGAAATACGCGGTCCCTTGAGTTTTTATTATTATTCACTCGCCGCAGACTTTCAGAGTAAGATTATTTTAACAACAGGGCATCTGCAGGTCTTGAAAAAGTCTGAAAAAGCACCGATTTGAGTTTCCCAAAAAAAAACCAAACTGCCTTTAAAAGTATTAAAGTCTTTTTTATATTTTATATACAGGCAGCAAAAACTGGCTTGGAAACCCCTGATAACATTGTTAAGTTAAATTCATATGTGGACCTTAAATGAATTATTAGATCGGTTAATCCATCCATTTTCTGCCACTTGTCCGGGTCCAGGTCAGGTTTAAGGACTGATCAATGACATTGATCGGGACTACTGTCGTACACATCTGGGCAGCTGCGACAAAAATGGGATATAAATGCCGGGAGATTCAGGCACCTGGTAAATAATGCCAGGCCACGTCATCCCCACCGGAGGGACTGTGAGACAGGGAATTAGTCGCATCCTATGTGGTGTTTGAAAAGGTCCCGAGTTGGACGCGGTGAACGCGGCAGGAGCGCTGACCAACCCAAAGGGGCTGCTCGGGGGGGTGGGGGGTGGGACAGAAGGGGGAACGTGGGACTGGTACTTAGTCGTGTGTTTGCTCTTGTTCTCGCAGCAACAAGGAGTTCGAATCTTTGTGATGCTGTACAAGGAGGTGGAGCTCGCTCTGGGCATCAACTCGGGATACAGCAAGAGGACGCTGCTGCACCTTCACCCCAACATAAAGGTGAGTCTCTCTGACGTACTCGCACAGGTTCATCACACCGCAGCCGCGTGTTTCGTTTTGTTTTTTTCTCGCCTGACATTCTTCCGTGTTTGTTCGCCAGGTGATCCGTCACCCGGACCACGTCTCCTCCGCCGTCTACCTGTGGGCGCATCACGAGAAGATCATCGTCGTCGACCAATCGGTGGCGTTCGTGGGCGGGATCGACCTGGCATACGGACGCTGGGACGACAGGGAGCACCGGCTGACGGACGTTGGGAGTGTGACACTCTCGATCATGGAGCAGGTCTCACACACACACACACACACACACACACACACACACACACGGAGCTGAACTGACATTATTAGTCGTAGTCCAAGATGTCGTGAGGACAGGACACCTGCACCATCTACCTGCCTTTTCTTTCTTTGTCTCTCTAACATTTCCCCCTTCGGTTCTTCAGTTTGGCTTAATTCAGTTAAATCTTCAAGCCTTAGAAAAATCTGCAAAGTCTCAAAAGTGAAGTCAGTTGGATGCCTTTACATCTTCAGACAAAAGAGAAGATAATGTACTTCCCGATACTTGGCCCCCGACTGACGCTGCTTGTTTGGATTATCCCCAGGCCGGCGGCGCCTTTTCCAGCACGGCTGCCCCGTCCGGCGGCAACAGCGGCGACGTTTCCCGGAGCAACGGGAAGGGCATTTTTACGGTGATGGACTCGGGGGACCAGCCCAGGCTGAAAGGTCAGGGGAGGATGAGGAGGACCCGGTTCAGCATCAGGAGGCACCTGCAGAAACGCGGCCTGGCTCAGCCGGACAGCGACAGCGACAGCGACCTGGAGAATGGAGAGAGTGAGCGTTGCACACGCACACGCCAGTGACCGCACGCATCAGATGTGGATGTTTTTAAAGGGAGCGTGGGGTAGTTAGAAGATGCTCTTATTGTAGGGGGGGTGGAAGAAGAAGTGTGATGGCAATGAATTGATTTGGCTGGTTGTTTTTTTTTTTGTGTGTGTCTGAGATTATTTGTCAAGCGGCTCAATGTAGAAAACCAGTGAGAAATCGGCCTTTTCTGGGCACAACTTTCAGTTTACAAATGAATTATCAATGATCGATTTTCTTAACTTAAGAGATGAACCCCGCTCTCTGGCAATGTTTCTTCAAGCTCCCGAGGTCTCCAGACCTGACGATGAGCTCAATAACAGAAACTGTTCCGTCAGAGCGGACTCAAACTCTTATTTGGACACAAGCACAGTAGCTGCAAATTGGTGGGAAAACGCCAGAGCTCAAGTTCATCACACCAGACAAAATCTAGTATTACATTCTCATATTTTATTACAGTGTGCGTTTATTATGTGTGTGTGTGTGTGTTGGTGTAATGTGGCATCCAGTAGCAATAGCCCCGATCTGTGCTGCTGTCTCAGTGCTTTGGGATGCTCTGTTCAGGTTGGTCCAACGGCGTCACCAGCCAGCACAGCCTGATCCCCGGCAGGCTGGCAGAGCTGAGGGCGGCCGCTCCCGTCGGCCGGTGCCAGGCTGGTGAGTCGGGCTGCCGAGTGCGGCGTTGCCAGGTCTCAGCCCCCTGCCAACCGCGTCTCGGTTTCCCGTGTGCTTTGCTGTGGTTTTGATCTCGACCCGGCTGGCCTTTGGATTTCTGGCTGCCAGTTCTGAGGCTCCGTTCTTCCAGTTGATCTCAGTCAGTCAGTCCCACGAGATCGGAGGCTCTCTTTCTTTGTAAAATTTATTTATCGTGTTGGTTGTGTTGTGAAAAAATATCGGCCTGAGAGTCAGACCAAACCGCCAAAAGATTTTCAGTTTACCGTCACATAAAATAAGAAAAGCAGGAAAATTTCTCTCATGTGAGAAGCTCGAACGCCGAAATGTTTGGCACTCTGGATCGAAAAGTGACTCTAACGGTTATTCTCAAAAGAGGTGCGGATCAGTTTTCTGCCCAGTGGTCTCGGCTCTATTCCAGTTCACTTTCAGTGTTTTAATCACTAAGAGCGTTGGAGATGTGGACAGGGGAGCTAAACAATGAAGCCATTACTCACCTCTGATTGACAGAAAATTAATCGGCCACAATATTGATAACTTGTTAATCGTCTTTTAGGCAAGCAGAAATGTCAAATATTTGCTGCTTCCAGCTTCCCAAATGTGAGGATTCGCCGCTTTTCTCTGTTTTTATATGGTAAAGCGACCGGATTCGGGGTTTGAACTGTTGGTAGGATAAGTCGAGACATTTGGAGACGTCGCTTTGGTCTTTCAGATCGTTTCTTAATCAGCATTTTTCACAGGCTTCTTTGAATAATGAATTAAGTGACTCAAAGGTGTGGAACCAGTTGGAAATTAAGAAGCGATTTGAATTGAAAAATAAAAACGACGACAATCGATCACAAGGACAAGAGACAGATAGCCAAGGGAAGAAATGAGAAGCAGGGCACAACTTGAAATAACTTAAACTGGACCAGTGGATTTCCACCAAACCCACCACTTGAAAAGTTCAGTCTGATTCTGTGGGAAGAAATAAAAATCTGCAGCTTGCGGTCTGTCTATTTATTTTCCCATTTTCAGAAAGCCTTGCACAAACATCAAACCGGGCTGGGGTTTTATTTGATTACATACTGCAGCCTGTAATCACTTGCCCCCTCTGCGTTTCTTTTTTTTTTTTTTAAACAAAGTCATGTTTCTCCCCGAGCACACGTGTCGGTTCTGCAGTAAAACAGATGCCGTAGGTTTTTTTATTAGCCGGAGGAGGGCCGCTGTTTGTTTGCCAGGCTCATCTCTGTTTATCCTGCCGATGCAATAGATGGGAAGTGTCAGAGACGGACACGATGCAAACAGCAGCCACAAACAAATGAAGTCGTTAATTTCAGGGAAAAAAACACTCCGTCGTTTTTGTTCTCTACGAACCAATTGCTCGCATCGGCATAGAGCAATTTGTTTCAGTGTGTTCCAGGTAAGTCAACTGAAAACGAGGAGTTCAGTCCGCGTCTGGAGTTGCATGTCTCTGTGACCCTGTCCTCGCTGTTTATGCTGAGGTTTTATAAACCTCGACTGCAGTGCTGTCGTCCTTCCAGCTGCTGTTTCTTCTCTCTAATAAATCTGTCAAAGCGTTTTCCAAACACGGGTGTAGCGCTGTAGAATCCAGCGTGCCACTCTCTAGGCAGCCTCTTTTCCTCGCCTTGAGTGGCGACATCAGCGGGACCGGCTCTCAGGCCGAGCGTACTTACCAACAGCTTTAATTAAAGGAGGATAAACCGACGCCAGAAAACTGAAAATCTTTTCCTCCGATTGCTTCGGGTTTTCCCAAGATTCGTCTCGTTCAGTCCATTAGACCTTTTCCATGCTTACTTGTGTTGTATTGTTGTTGTTGTTTGCTCATGTCTTTTATTCATCTACACATATACATGTAAATATACAGTGTATATATACATATATATATATATATAATGTTTTGTTCCCTTGTTTATAGAAGACTGCATCGATGCAGTGTGTGGACGTCGTTCTTGAGGTTGTTTTTTTTTGCCGTTTACGCACCTGATCAGGTGTTGGGATGAGGATACGCTACCGCGAGGCACCGCTCTGCTTCTTTATTCCCCAATCCCACAAAACGGACCAAGACCAACAGTGCGCTCGTCCATCTCTCTGACTTGTAAAAACAAATTCCCCGCTCCAGTCTTTCTCCCGTGCCTGTGACACCCAGTGCTTGCCTGCGGTCTGAGCGGTGCTACGAACAAGTTCCGACCATCTCAAACCTCGTGTTCGGTCGCTGGGTCATATTTAGAACCTGAAAACCTGCCCTCTGTAGTCCCTGGTGGCCCAGGGGCTTTACTCTGGGCCCAGGAACGAGATGAAGTTCCCGAGCTTGTCCCCGAAAAAGGTCATTTTATTGTCTCCGTGTTAAGTAACTAGATGTCCGTGTGTGTGTGCGTGTGTCGCAGGAAGCGGCTCAGTGCGTAGTCTACACACGGGGGTCGGAGAGCTGTTTGGAAACACGCGGTTCTGGCACGGAAAAGACTACTGCAACTTTGTCCACAAGGACTGGATTCAACTGGACAAACCCTTCGACGGTAGACATGCTATTAAACCCAGTTTACAAGTGAATCCGAGCTGTCGGGAAACCATTCATTTCATCCCCCCGTCCTCCTCACATTCCTGCTTCTGCCGTTTCAGATTTCATAGACAGACATACGACCCCCAGAATGCCTTGGCACGACATCGCCTCCGTGGTTCACGGGAAAGCAGCTCGGGACGTGGCCAGGCACTTCATCCAGCGGTGGAATTTCACCAAGGTCAGAGGTCATGCTGTTACTGAGTCAGGGCAGAAGAACGTACCGTCGCCCATGAGTTCCGGGCAATAAGTGTGCGTTTGTCCGAAGAAGTCAGTGAGCCAGACGTGGAAAACCCTCCTGTTCATTTAAATTAGATTTGCGGGGTGAATGGACAAAGGGAGAAATAATACAACCACGCGTTGCACAAAAACACAATGAGCTCTCATCATCAGACTAGTTGGCAAAATTGGGAAAAATAAGAATCTTGCTTCCTATCACTTGAGTCATTGAACTTAAACCCTAATTGAGCAGTTAAGCCGTGGGTCGGTTGTGGCCGGGTTACAACGGCTCGCTTGGCCTTTTCAGGTCCGGAGCAACGACGCAGCACGAATCTGTCCCACCCAGCCAGCCGCGGTCTTAGCGCTCGCGTCGCGCCTCAGCTTGTTTCACCTTTTCCCTGTTTTTTTTTTTTTTTTTTTTCTACCAGCTGGTGAAGCCGAAGTACCGCTCTCTGTCGTACCCGTACCTGCTGCCCAAGTCCCACACCACTGCCGGAGAGCAGCGATACCAAGTCCCCGGCTGCACCCCCGCCAAAGTACAGGTTGGTGTTTTCCACTGGCACCAGTTCAGCTGTGGCCTCGCCAGCTGAGTTTTGACTTGAATGTATTTCGTCGTATTTTATTTTCGTTCGAATTTTAGAAAGTGCTTACCTTGTGCCACATTCAAAGTCATTAACTGTGTTCCTTGTCATTACACCGTGAGCCGGTTCTGAGTATGCGGCCGCAGATGCCCGTGTACGTACGACAATCTTGACTGACTGACGAGAAAAGCACCAAAACCAAAAACAACAAAAATTTGAAGTAGTACGTTTTGCGAAAACGTTTTTCTCTCTCTTGGTGAGATTTACGTTGCATTGATTGACGTCTGATAAAACGGATTGATCAAGAGTATATATAAGAGCATATTAAAAAGATGTGTGTGGTACATACTTGATAGAATTAGTATCTAGGATGGAATTGGCAATAAAGAGTGTGTTGTTTTGTCGGTTTACTCCAGCGCGGAAACAAGCAGCGTAAACTCTTAAGTAAAACTGCCTCATTCAAGTCGATGGAGGATAAACTTTAGCGGTTGTTGGAGTAAGTGAAAACAGCAGTGGAACCGAAATGACCACGGAAATAATTTGTCTCGGGCCGTACGCTGCCCGGACGTTACGCGGCGCCGACGCTGGGTCCAGTGACTCCTGCACGGGGGACTGAACACGTCCTTTTCCCCACCTCTCCCTTCTCCCAGATCCTCCGCTCGGCCTCCGACTGGTCCGCCGGCATCAAATACCACGAGGAGTCCATCCACAACGCCTACATCCACGCCATCCAGGAGAGCCAGCACTTCATCTACATAGAGGTACTCGCCCCGACAAGTCGCCGGCCTGACGCGCGGTCTTTAACCCGGCAAGGTTCATTAGACCGGGGGTAACCGTAGCAACAGCGCAGATGGCAGCCCCTGGCACGTATTGTTCCGGATCCGCCTCCAGGTCGCTCCCCCTTTTCTAGCGCTGTGCCGATCTTCACTCGGCTTCTAAGAGTGGAGCTGGTGGGGGTGTGAGACTTTCCCAGTAGATTCACAGAACCGGTGGGTAGTTCAGCGAAGCAGGGTTTTGGTTTTTTTTGTTTTCTGAAACCTCGGCAGCCATTGAGGAAACGGGGGAGTGTCTGGCGTTGATCTGAAACCCTAAGCCTGCGGATACATCGTGCTCAAACTCACTCAAACTTTTTGGTTTGTTGGGTTTTTTTCCCTCAGAATGTACTTAAAGTACCAAGAGTAAAAATACTCATCCTGCAGAATGGCCCATTTCAGAATAATGTAAATTATATTGATATTATTGATATTATTGTTGGCTATATTATTTAATTGGATATCGATTAAGCGCATTTTCCCAATGTGGAACTATTCTTTTAATGGCGGCGAAGTAATCTGCTTAGTTTTCTAAAGGCGACACACACACACACACGCAAGCACTTTATCAAAATATTCAACTAAATTAAAACACTCTTTGTCAACTTTTCAATGGCCGCTGTGTGTATTTAGCTTTACCATGAAATGATTTACAAGAAAAACTGGCAAACACATATGATAACACACACATACACACACACACACACACACACACGCACACACGTTCACATTGTTTTTGTGTATGTGCAATTAGTCTTATCTTGAAATGATTTCCCAGAAACACACAAACGGTGTACACACACACACACACACACACACACAGTGTATGTAGATGTATGTTGGGCTCTGCTTACTGTTTACCTTCCAGGTGTCTAATAGACTGATTTAATATCACAAGTCCTGTTTGACTTGGTGGTTCAGTCTCTCTCTCTCTCTCTCTCTGTGTCGTGCTTTGTTGTCAGAGTGTATCGGAGGACAAACATCCTGCACAAAACGCAGGAAAAGACATGGACACTGAGTCGCACACACACACACACACACATCTGATTTCTCCCAGGAGCCTCAGTGTATAAACAGTCCCGGGCGGCGGTTGTAATTGTTCCGTCTTTCTTGTTTCTCCCAGTTGGGGTGGAAGCTGATATGAAGCACCACACTGTTACACGTTGGAACCAACTTCCTCGTGGAAAGTGTTTGAGCGAGGACCGAACAGCCGCCACCACGGCTCAGTGCTGACAGTTTCTGGAGCTGCAGCTGCTAGATACTCATCTGCAAATCTGCCTTTACTACTTCTAGCTGAAGTATCAACATCCAGTCCTTTTTTCTTTTTCCTTTTAAATTGATTTCATTAAGGAATTCCATCTAAAAGGAACCTTCCAAACAGACAACACACATAACATACAGATTCTGACAAAGGGAGTCCATAGATGGGTAACACGAGGACTAATACAGTTTTAAACAGTTACAGGTATGCAAAGAAAAACACACATAAATACACAAATAATAATTATTGCTATAAAGGTCTATATATCAAGATTCAGATCATTTTAATCAATAAATCTAATTGTGTCTGAAAACCAAAATTAATTTGAAAAATAACCAAAAAAAGACAAAAAAATGAAAAAAAAGAAGCTTTTTCAAGCAACAAATAATGTGAAAGCTCAGTTGTCAGAAAACGGTGCCTCTCCAGTGGGTAGAATGCATTACCCAGCTGCCAACAGCGCAAGACGGAAATCTTTTGTGTATTTCATGTGAAAGCCACTTGCCACTTGGACAGCTGCAAGGGCGGACGCTACACTGGTATCAGCTGGTACCAGTGACGAGAAACGTCGGTGCAGAGATGCAGAACGTTCGCGTTCGGACGTGGCGCCCGTGTTCTCGCAGGGTGGCGCTTCTAGCGTCCGCCTGGAACCCACGTCACCCCCCGAGGAGTTGGGAGAGTAAACCTCCACGGCCTTGTTTTGTCCTCCACCCTCGGTGCTCCTTTGACTGGGCGTCCTGCTTCGGCCATTGGAAATCATGTCATCGTGTCAATAACGTTGCCTCTCTCTGTATTTTTTTCTTTAGGGAGGGTAAAAGGTACCGGGTGTACGTGGTGACGCCTCTGCTGCCGGGCTTCGAAGGAAACATCAACACCGGAGGGGGCAGTGCCATCCAGGCTGTCATGCACTTTAATTACAGGTGCGTGTGTGTGTGTGTGTCAGTCTTTTCATGTCGTGTCACGAGAAAGCAGCCACGAGTTTGTTTGACGAGGGTGAAAACCGAAGGAGCCACTGATGGAGAACCGCCACACCTTCACTCCTTAGCCGTGGAGTTATTAACCCTGCATCTGCGTGTGTGTGTGTGTGTGTGTGTGTGTGTGTGTGTGTGCAGACATGCCATTCCTTTTGACATTTA